>NW_024423453.1:2101120-2155212 GCF_017311325.1 Ursus maritimus
CCCTACACTTTGAGATCCCTAAGGATAGTGACTGTATCATATTGATCTTTGTGACCTCCAAGACAAAGCACAGCTCCTGGTCCATGGTAGAAATAGAATGAATGCTCATGGAATACAGTTACATTACTTTTAATGTATTTAGAAGTAAGATATAAGCTACTGAAATCGGTTTTACAGAAAGTTGTACAATCCTTTTTTTTTTTTTTTGAACTTATATAAAAATTTACAAATACCACTTAGGCAGTTTTGCGAGATGTCACTGTGATTTCTTGGGGACTTTTCTAGGTTTTAAGGATCATCAATCTGAAATTTTTCCAGGTATGGACATGAAGAAAAAGTGAGAAATATCAGTTTTATTTTTATAAAGTAAAGTAATGATTTTTATAAATTCACAGGGCACAAAATGCTAAAATATTTTACATTGTTCTACATAGAGGCAAAGCGTAGAAGGGAATATTAAAAAATGAGGTCAGTTGCTACTGATGCATAATAGTTGCCCAATAAACATGATCCATTCCATATTCATGGTCGTTATGTTCTATAAAATCATTGGAACACTGAAGTAAGAAATACTGAGCCATTGCTTCTAAGGAAATAGTCTGGTCACATTTTCATCAACCAATCCATATATAACTTTATGTGGGTTTCTGTTTAAAGACACCTTATTTAATGTACATCGTTGGTTCATTAACATTGAATTCACAGCCAAGAGCACTATACCGTGTAGCTGAACAAAGCTTGGGTGACACATTTTCTCTGTGAGGCACATTACAATCTTCTTGCACTTAGGAGCGCTATGCTTGGGGGCCATTTTAAACAGCAAAATCACCAACAAAAAGGCACCAACATAAAAAAAAATATGGCACTAACTAGATTATGAAAAGGACACTTATTTACAGTATGAGACCTGAAACAAGAAGTCAGAGTGTTGCCTTGTTCAACCTCAGCTGAGAACATGTGTCTGAGGCCACTCAGATTTTTTGCTGCTCTGTGCATGTCCATAAATGACTACAAAAACACCTCAAGTATTGATTTTAAGGTTACAAATAAATTTTAGTGAGTAAGCAAATTCACAAATACAGAATCTGTGAATAACGAGGATCAATTATATTTCATTTTTTCATTCTACTCTAGGTCTTAGGATATCAAGATGAATGAGTGCAAACCTTGTTAAGAGAATTCTGTTAGGATTTGGGGGTTAAGGGATAAAAAGGGTTTTTTTCGTCTTAGAAATTTATTTAATGAAATAAAATGACCTAAAATGACAATTTCAAACTGATCTAATTTTATAAAATTGAATTAAAGACATAAATAGTTACCTATTATGGGTAAAAGGACTTTTGTATGAAGTTCATCCATATATTACTTAATTTAACTTTGTGCTGTAGTGAGCCTGCAATATTCTCTGATTTTTTTAACAAAGAGAAAAATGGGTAATTATGTCAAGAACAAAAATTTAAATAAAGTTAGAAGCAAGCTTCTGATGTCTGATTTAGAAAGGCTATTTATACCAAGACCATATAAAACCACCTGTGTTTTCTTGCAATAGTTTATGTTTACTTTTCTATCTTCCTCTTTTTAAAATTTTTTCTTTCAAGAGCCATTGCATAGACGCTTATGAGGCCAAATTTATGGAGTCTGATAGACATGGTTTCTGGTCCCTCTTTTTTATACTTATTCACTATGTGACTTTGGGCAAGTTAATAATCTTTTCTGAGCATACTATTTCCTCAGTTGTAAAATGGGGATAAGGAAGGATATCCCCAATTGTAAAACGAGAATCATGAGGGATATAATTTATCTTCAGTGTAAAATGAAGGTAATGTTATGAGGATGAAATAAAAACTATATAGACTATAAAAACTGTAGACTAACTGGGGCCTGGCATATAATGATTTTGTTTGCTTTGTTTCTTTATTTCCCCAGAGAGGATGAGTGTTCTCTTCAAGCAGTCGGGTATTAGAGAAGATGATTCTTTTGCCTTCATAGGTAAATGTAGCTGTGTAAAGATTTCTTAAGCCACAACTGTCTTCTGTCCAAACTCTTTAAATATTCCTCCATTATGTGGCATGTAATGCTGTCAAGAAATCTGAGGCAGCCTGTCTTTCCTCATAAGGAGATAACCATTTACCTTCATGCTTTAACACTTAAAGGTGTTTCATCTGATCATATTCTGTCTATTTAAGTTCAGTATTTTCTCAGAGAAGGCAGTGTCTTTTCATTAATTTTGCATGGTAGGTGAGTTTTTTCCCAGATATAATTCGTGTCTATTTTCTGTCGAGGGAAGTTTCTTTCCCTCAAGAAAATATTTCATCGAATAAAATTTTCATTCCATCTCTTCTGGTTTCCTCTAGAGGAGCACTGGTTATCCATAAACTGACTTTTTATTATTTCTTCACCACATCCTTCATATCTCTTATCTCTTTAACTCCTTTTTTCTCTGCTTTTCTTGTTTTCCTTTGAGTTTTTTTAAGTCATAATCCAGTTTTTCTGCAGTAGAAATTCTGCTTCTTAATATTTATAATACGGTACTTGCTGTGATTTTTGAAGCAATAACAACACCTCCATGAAGGTCATTTATCTGGAACCATGTAGAACACATCTGTGAACCAAGAGGTAAGCCAAAAAGTCCCTGGTCTCTTGAGGTAGTTGGTCACTACCCTCTAATGTGAAGCAGAAGGAGCCTATGTTTATTGAAGGCCAGGGGCTTCGCTGGGACTATGCTATGGTGCTGTTTATTTCTCACAATAGTCCTATCAGATGGGATTGCTATGTACATTTTACAGATGAGAAAGCAGATACTCAGAAGGATTTGGTAACTTGACAAGGTCAGACTGCTAATAAATGCCTGAGCCAGACTTGAAATACCAAAACCTTTGTTCCTTCCATAATACCATTTTATCTCATGGTAGTACACATTTCCCCTAGAAAAGCTCCCATTTGGTCTTTCAGTCATAATCTATTTTTTCTTTTTGTTGGCACTATGCTCGAATTTCATTGGCTGGGCTCCAGGTCTACAGGGAGGAAATTGAAAATAGAGAATGTTAGAATAAACATTGTAGCAGTGAGAAGTTTCTTGGCAATAGCTAGAGAGTGAGAAAGAACTACGAAAAGCAGACTAAATTTACTAATTCTAGTAAAAATTAGAATATACATCTCTATAACCTCTGAGGACATTACTATAATGCTGTATTGTATATAATTGATACTCTTAGACTTGTCTTAGATTCATTAAGAAAAGACTAAATTGTATTCAAGTTTTTAAAAATAGGCTAACAAATATGCAGCATCTTAAGAAATTTCAAAATCAGGAATGTTTTCAGTTGTTTATAATTGCAAAAAAAGAAGGAAACATTCCAAATGACTATCAACAGGAAAATAGATAAATTATACTATGGCTCTACAATGGAATACTTAGAATAGTGAACGTAAAGTACAGATTCATATATCTACATGATCTACATGAATGAATGTTATAGCGAAAAATGCAATTTGCAAAAAAAAGTATATAATATAATTTCACTTATCTGAAGTTTAGAAATATTCAAAACTAAATAATATATTAGGGGTATATATTTATGTGGCAAAACTAAAAAGAAAACCAATTTAATGGTAACCACAAATTCAGGATAGTGGTTGTCTCAGGGCAGTGAAAGGTAAGGGAGATAGAGTTGGGTAGGGACATATACATAGGACTTCAAAAATGTAAGTAATGTCCTATCTTTTCTTTTTTAAAAAAGATTTTATTTTTTATTTGACAGGGAGAAAGAAAGCACAAGCAGGGGGAGTGGCAGGCAGAGGGAAAGGGAAAGGGAGAAGCAGGCCCCCCACTGAGCAGGGAGCCTGATACAGGGCTCCATCTAGGACCCTGAGATCATGACCCCAGCTGAAGGCAGACACTTAACCAACTGAGCCACCCAGGCGCCCCAGTAATGTCCTATTTCTTAAGCTGGGTATTGGATATCACAGTATTCATTTTATTATCAGTGTTATTATTTATAATTTGTGTATGTGTAATATACATTTGTATGTACAAAAAGTTTAATAACAACAAATTTTGGTTCCTAAGGTTATATTTTAGTTACCTAGAAATTTTTAGTTATGAGAAATACTTCCAAAGATATCAGATAGATGATTCATTATTGTTACTGTTACAAAAGAAACTCAAAAATAGACAGATGTCACATCAGGGAGTCATTTAAAAAACAATATTTGTTTATTTCCCTAAAGAAACTTTTTTGTATTGGAATGTTGGGTACTAGTGTACATAAGGCAGTTTTTATAAGGGAATTTTTGAAATAAAAGTCAAATCCCCTAAATTATGATGTCTTCTGTCTTCTAAAATTTATCGTTGCTTTGGCTTAATTCAGAGCACAATTCCAGTAACAAAATATTCTAGAGAGAATGTCACCTAATTCAGAGAATTTACGTGTCATGATATTTAATGTTAAGGCCTGAGGGTCTTTTAGAAATCTGTGGGGCCATTTTGGTTCTCTAGTAGTCATGACTGAATGTCTACATGTTGTGTACTATTCTATTATAAAACAGTTTATTTCACTTCTTAATAGTATAGCTAAATAATTATTTTATTTAGATTATATAAGCTATATTATCTTTGAATTTCATTTCAACACAGTTAAGGGGAATATTAGAAACTATCGGCTATGGAAGAGGTGTCAGAACTATTAGGGCTGAGAAAAAATAATCTATGCCCACTTGGAGTATATGGACAGACTTGTCTGAAGGGTTAAGATCAAGCCAGAAGTATCCAAGATAAAATTAAATTATATGAAAATTTAGGAAGCTTTTTGTCTTTCCCCATGGTGTTTGTATTTTCATTGTATTACAATTCATAATTAATAGTCTAATGCAGATTGACATCCTTGATTAAGAAGAAAAACCTATTAATTTTCACCTCTTGCTTATGAATAAAAGGATTCAGCTTCCTTCTGGTTAAAACCTTAGAAGGCCCATGCATATTTTGAAAAAATATTTTTCGTTGAGACATATTTTGAAAAAATATTTTTCATTGAGAAATATTTTTTACACAAGGTGATTTTTAATTTCATCTGTAATTTTGGGAGGGAATAAATATTGAATTCTGCTTTGTTTTTTATTTCTTTTTAACAGGTGGTTTGGGAACAGAGCACACTATGATGCCTTGTATCAAGAGGGTCCCTCTTTATATGCAAAATGCTTTACTTTTCCTGGAAACTAATCTCCTTAAAAGCTAATACCAAATCAAACAATGTACCCTTTTCAGTGCTGAATAAAAATAGGTCAGGAAGGGATTAAAAGACTGGCAGTGCTCTAAAGTGAAGCAATGAAAGTTTTACTCTTTAAGCTCCCCCTTGTTATGAGAGAATTCATAAATTACTAGTTAATTCAAACCCCCTTCCTTCTGCCTCCTCTTCCTTGTCCCTCGGTATGTAAGCCCTTATTGTTCATATATGTATGAAACATTGTTTTCTCAGAAAATTTCCCATTGCATCTGTTAGAAAGTTTTTTAATATCAATCAGCATTGAGTCCAATTTGCTTCATCTGTGTATTTAATCAACGAAGAAACTTAAGATTGATTTTGCTTACTGTTCATTTTCTCAGTTTCTGCTGTGTGTGGTTCCTTCCTCACCGCTCCTCTTGCCCGAAGTGTCTGATGGTCAGCACTGTGCCCTGACTCTGCTTAGGGCTCTTAACAGCCTCAGGTTACTGAAGTGCTTGAGTTAATAATCCTGTTTGAAAACCTATTAGGTACAGAGTCCATGTAGAGTAGGGTAAGCTATAAGAACTGGAAGTCTCACTGAAATCCCTTAAAATAGGCTGGTGATAACTACGGCACAAATGGAAATTCCATCTTTCATGAAGATAGCTGTGACTCTGGGGTGGTCCTTAAACATTCTGAACTTCTTTGATTCACATGGAATACAGAAGTTAAAACACATGCCTTTTTATATAGTTTTATATTAGTAGTTTTCACTATAGGAGTTAATAGATACAAAGTTCTTAGCATGGTGCTGCCATGTAGGAGGAGTCCTATAAGTGCTTTAATATGCTTAGTACTATTGTTTTATTTGGCCAGTTAACCATGTTCATTATCTCTACATTATCTGTTTTTCTCCAAGTCTCCATTTCCTTGCCTATAAAATGACTGGATGAGGTGATGCGTTCTAAGGTTTCTTCCATCTTTATTATTACATAAATCTTTGTTTAAGGAAGTGCGTCCTAAAAAAAAAAAAAAGTAATAGAGATGTAAGACAATAGTGATAACACCATCAATATTTGTATCACAAAATAAAATACCATGTCATTAAAAAAAAAAAAGGAAGTGCGTCCTTAGTACTCATGATCCTTATATAAGATTTTCCAATTCCACTTGGTATATAGAACTACTTCATATAATCTTCTCTCTTCAAACTTGCAGTACTTCTTCACCTTTCCTCTTAACTCACAGGTTAAAAAGATAAGCCACCAGAAGAGTGTCTACACGCTTCCCCCAGCAACGGTACCAACATACCAGCTTTGAGAGCCATCCACTGTAGGTCCTCCTACTGTGTTCTCCTTTAAGCCTGAACCTTGCGCTGTGTACTCTATCTGCTCCTCTTACACCCTCAATTGTTTGTTTGTTTGTTCTCCTGGATCATGCTCATCAGATACCAAAAATGCTGAATTACCTTCCAGATTTTTAAATCCTCTTATACCCTACTTAACCCTACAGCTACCACTCTTCCTACCTGCTATGGTTTCATCTTCTCTTCCTCCACTTCCTTCCCAATCTTTTGTTAAAAAATTGCTGGCCTGTTTTTTAAAAGCTTTGTAAATATACCCAGGACTGAATACCCATGTAGCCTTAGTATTTTTTATGAAGGCTATTTTGTACTATTTTGTCTTACTTATATTATCTCTTTAATACATTCATTTTTCCTGAACCGTTTGAGAATTCCTTGTATACATTGTGACATTTCATCCCAAAATGTTTTCTCATGTATCTCCTAAGAACAAGGTCATTCTCCTATATAATCGCAATCCAATAATTACACATAGGAAAGTTTTTTTTTAAAGATTTTATTTATTTATTAGAGAGAGAGCACAAGTAGAGGTGGGAGGAGGTGATGATGGAGAGGCGGAGAAAGAGGGATAAGCAGACTCTCCACTGAGCAGGGAGCCTGATACGGGACTCAAGCCCAGGACCCTGGGACCATGACCTGAGCTGAAGGCAGATGCTTAACTGACTGAGCTACCCAGGAGCCCCTACACACAGGAAATTTAACATTAATACAATACTACTAGCAAATTTACTGACCATATTCAAATACTCGGAATTGTTCAATAATGTTCTTACTCTCTTTAGTATCCAATCAAGGATTATACATTGCTTTCAGTTCTCATATATCTTTAGTCTTCTTTAATCTAGAACCCTGGCCTTTAAAATTCTTTTTGTTTTTTATGACATTGACTTTTTTCTTTTTTAAGAATCTAAGCCATTACATTGCAGAATATCCTCAATTTGGATTTGTCTATTTCCTCTTTCAGATGGAGGCTAAACCATTGGCAAGTCTACAATAAAATGACTCCTAAACATTTTTGGCAAGCATACTACAGAGTTGATGTTATGTCCGTCCAAATGTACCACAACAGCAAACACATATCAGTTTGACACATTGTTTAGAAATTTGATCACTTGGCTAAGATGGTTTCTCTCAGATTTCTCCATTGTAAAGATACTGGTTTCCCTTTGTAATAATAAATGTCTGGGAAGCTACTTTGAGCTGTCTTACTCCTTAATAGTTTTTCACCAATGGTTTTAGCAACGACTGATGATTCTTACCCAAATCATTTATCACAAAATCATGATTTTCCCTTTCCGTTATGCCTTATACACTGTCCTTCTCTTTTGAACCCACAAAAATCAGTCTTCTGTCCCACGACTCCAACCAAACTGCTATTGTCAAGGTCACCAAGGACTTCCATTTACTAGATCTAAGGGACAAGTCTCTCGGTCCTTATTTTCCATAACATATCAACTGCTTTGGACAAAATTAATCATTCCCTTCTCCTAGTAATACTTTCTTTAGTTAGCCTCTGAGAAACTAATAGAAGGACTCCTTATCGGTCGTCTTTGCTGGTTCTTATTTAGCTTCCAAACCTCTAGACATCAGAAAAACCGCAGGATTTAGTCTCCATACCTCTACTACAGCTCAACATGCGGTAGAGTGATTCTTCCAGTTGCTCAGGCTCAGAATTCTGGAATCATACCTGACTCTTCTCTTTCTTTTACCCTCTATATCCAATTCATTAGCAAATCCTATCAGCTCTGTTATTACAATCTCTACCCAACCTAGTCATTTCTCTCTACGTCCATTGCTCTATCCTTAGTCTGAACAACTGTCATGTCTGGCCTAGACTATTTTTGCAGTAGTATCCTAGTCAGACTCCCTGCTTCTACCCTTGCTTGCCTATAGAAATCCTTTTTTAAAAGTCAAATAATGTCGCAAAGTCCATTTAATGCAAAATAAGCCCAAAATTCTTACATAGATTTTAAGGCCTTGCATACTCTGGCCCTTGGCTACTTCTTTGATCTCCTCTGACAGTCTCTTGTTAACCCCCTTGTCTGGAAAACTCTTCCTCCAGATAATCCACATACTTCATCACTTCATTCGGATCCCAAATATCACCTTATCAGGGAAGCCCTTTCAGACTTTTCCATCTAAAGTCTCTCCCTCACTCTTTGTCCCCTTCCTCTGTTTACTTTTCTTCTTAGCCTGTGATGTAGTGTATGTTTATTTGCTTTGTGTTTAGCCTCTGTCTGCCCCCCGCCGGAATGTGTTTTCTTGGCAGCAGGAACTGCTAATATCCCCAGTCCTTAGAGCAATGCTTAGCACATATAGGTACCTAATAAATGTTTCTTAATTGGCTGTTGGAATTCCTCGTACTCTTCTATTATTGATAGAAAGAAAATGGGTTTTTCCCCACTTTCAGTGAAAGGCTTAGTTTATAACTGCTCTTTTTTCCTCTTGAAATATTGAATACAATGTTCCAAACTATACCTCAGCAAAGAAATTGTGTTTTTGTGAATTGCATAAATTAGTGAGTTATCTATAGTCCTGTTATTGTAATTACTAATCACAATATGTTTTTCCTCAGTGTTTGGATACGATTGCTTAAAAGGCAACTAAAATTCTCATACGTTAGCCTACGACTGTTTGTTTTTTATTTTAAGTCAAAATACAAAGTCTTTTACTAGATCATTCATTTATGAGTTTTAAAGCCCATCAGTACAACAGTATTTATTTTAATGTTCTACATAATTCTCTCGGAAGTCTACCTGTTTTCTATTACTTTATGGAAGAAGAAAGTTCTGGCTTCTTTTATTAACTTGAAAGTAAAAACTAATCACATGTTACAAGATTAAACTAATGGAAATTGATGGAAACGTTTGGACCAACCACCATTTCCTGGTGTTTTTTGTTCTATGTGTTTGGTTTTCTGTGTATCCTAGACATGGCATTTAAATAATGGGGGAAATATATAACACTTCAGATCTGATTTTAGTAGTTCTTGGAAGTGTCCAAGATTTGCATCGTGTTTCAAGCGTAAGGAAATTGCCATGGCTGTCTTGTGTGTATGCAGATATGCCCTTATGCTACCATGTCTGCGTCTTGAACATCAGATGGTAGATTTTAAGGCTATTCATTCACTAGGGAGGATATTTAGATGTTTATATTGTGTATTTCATTGGGTACCTAGAAATGTTAAATTTTAAGCATTTTTCTCAAGAGTTCTCATAAGCACTTAGCTATTTCAGTGCATGTAATTAAATAATGCACCTACTTAACTGTGATGGACACCATGACTCTGTTCTCAGAATATTTCAGAAGTTTACATTAAATATGTTACATCACTTTCTTTCCTAAATTAATATTCAAGAAGAAATATTATGATGGCTAATGTCGTCAAGCTTTCAAACATAGCTTTTATAACTCTGATTCTCAAGAAAAATGTTTTTGGTACCTTTGGTTCCTTTTTATTGATGACTCAGTCTCTTGAGTCGAACTAGCATGTGACTGGATTTTGTATTTATTCCGTGTAATTTCTGGAGGTTCCTAGGAGATACAGTTGTCCTGAAGTAGAAGGTTTTGTAGTCTGAAGAATCTGGTTTGTGTCTTTGTTGACTCACTGTGTTCACTGGAACTGAATTTGAAGGAAGCGTAATTTTTAAGCAAAGAGGCTGGATAAGGCAATATTTCCTAATATAGTTTCTAAAGAGAATTAGATAGTAAAAACATTTGGTTGTCAGATGATTTGGGGAAACACTGTGTTTCTACCCTGAGATTCCTCAAGAGCCTTTATGATGCCAATGGGCACTGTGATTCTCCAAAAACCTGGATAATGTATGAATTTCCTAAGACTACCTGATGGTGGAAGCCACTCTTTCTCCCTCCCAATATCTCTTAATATCGTGAGGGACCAGTGTTCCACAATCCAAAGTTTAACAAATGCTAATACTTCTGTGTCTTCATAGCTCAGACTTTTGGGTATACGTGTAATGGTCAATAGCTGATTAAAAACTAGAGTGCATGAGAACGCACAAGTGTATATACACAAAACTAAACAACCAAACAACCAAAAATCCAAAATAATCACAGCACTCTTGACATTTACTTGTTCAAGGAATGATTCTTAGATTCAGCCATCATTAAAAAGAATTATCAAAAACTCAGAACAGAGGGGCTCCTGGGTGGCTCAGTCGGTAAGCGTCTGCCTTCGGCTCAGGGCGTGATCCCGGCGTTATGGGATCGAGCCCCACATCAGGCTTCTCCGCTATGAGCCTGCTTCTTCCTCTCCCACTCCCCCTGCTAGTGTTCCCTCTCTCGCTGGCTGTCTCTCTCTCTGTCAAATAAATAAATAAAATCTTTAAAAAAAAAAAAAAAAAGGAACAAAAACTCAGAACAGAAGAACCTGAAAGTAATTTGAAGTAATTTGGGATGGGTAAACTTTCTTTTTAGAAAGATGCATCTCTTCTCTCTCTCTCTCTCTTTCTCTCGTGGAGCACTTACCCTGAATGCACAATAACTACCAAGATAAGCTCCAAAGAACCTTTTTTTTTTTTTCTTTTACTAAGTCGAAGCCATTTATACACATATTGCTTCAAGTCCAGCACTCCTACTGTTCGGCATTTTTCTGAAAATTTGACTTTAGCATGACTTTCATGCTGATTTTGAGATTAGAATTAAGCATATTTCCAAACATAAAAAAACAGTGTTCAATAATGATGAAAATTTGTCTGGTGTCAAAAATACAGATGAAACGTATCTGTGCCACACCAGGGAGGCAGCATAGTGCATACTGAAATAGAAAAAGTTTCTATTTTTCCTAAGACAGACATTAAACTTTTTTTAAATATTTAACAGACAAATTGGTAATCCTATATATATTTGGGTCCTGTTCAAAACTACTTTACAGATAAGGGTTTGTTATTTTGGGGGTAGTAGATAGAAACACAGGCTCTGGAGCGAGACTGGCAAAATTTAACCTGGCTCCACCTGGGAGCAACTATGTGGCCAAAGTGAGTTACTTTATTATTTTAGTTCACATTTATTCATCTGACATTGCAGTAACAGTACCAACCTCATGACAAAGGACTGAAATAATAAATAAAACATGCTTAGCACATTGTAATCATTCAGTAGTCCTAATACCAGTAAATAAGAATATCCATTCAGTGACTATATATGTATACGTATATACATACATACATATATGCACATGTATATGTACACACACATATATGATGAGAGTAAATATATATCATTGTAATTGTCTTCCTCAAACATCTCTGCCTGCTCTCCACCTAAAGGCTCTTTTAAACAGTTCCCTTTGTATGGAGTACCTTTTCTCTCATTTCCCATGGCTACTTCTTGTCATTCAGATCTCAGTTTTGTTACCTGCTCAATGAAGCTTCTCCTCACTATCTAATCTAAAATATTTACCAAGTTAATTTCAGCCATATCTTATTTTAATTTTCTCCATTTCATTTATCACTCGATTTTTTGTTGTCAAACTCCTTTCACTGGAGTATAAGAATCTCCCTTGTTCTCCATTGTGTCCTAGCACCTTGGTAAATGCTTTAAAAATATGTGCTAAGTTAATAAACTACTCTATAGAGATTGTAATGGAAAAATCAGAAAGGTAGGGAAATTCAAAATTCCGGTGTAGGAAAAAAATGTCAGTTCCTGCCTCCCACTGCCTCCCGCTGCCTCCCGCTGCCTCCCGCTGCCTCCCGCTGCCTCCCGCTGCCTCCCACTGCCTCCCACTGCCTTCCACTGCCCTACCCAGGCCCTGAACTAATGTATCAGTAAGCTCAGATCTCCCAAATAGCTCAGTTTTAGTGTAGCCTGGCTCTTTTAGACCTGTCATCTCTTGTCACTTGGGATAGGGCCTGACCACCTACATGTCCCCGATGGCATGACCTTCCTCTTCCTAGCCCTTCGTATTTCTCCCTTTTCTTCAACCCTACTGGCTGGACCACTGCTAAAGCCTACTGTTGCTAGACCTATGTGAATATCAGTACTTGTCCAGATTGAGCTCCTTTTGAATACTCATCTGGATCACTGCCCATCCCTATCGATGACTATTGCTGCGTTATTTCCCCAGTCTCTTTCTCTCCACCATCCCTTGCTGTTGAAGTCCCAACATTCTTTAATGTTCTATGCTTGTAAGTAAGGCTCTCAAGGTTTGAGACTATTAGAAAAAGAAAAGGAACAGTAGAATTGAAATTTAAGACTGGAGTTTATATGGTCCCAATGTAACTTGTAATGAATACTACTGCCTCGGACTGTTCACTTTTAAGTATAATAACCATTCCTTATTTTGGTTATTGTCATAGTACCTAGCACCATTTCATGTATAGGTAGGTACCTTCAAAATACTATTCAGTGGTGATAATCCTTAAAAGCCCAATGTTAGGATGTCATTCTGGTCATCTATTGCTTTATAAGTAACGACTGCAAAGCTTAGTGCCTTTAAATAACAATATTGATTTTATCCACAGATCTGTAACTTTTAGGGCTTGGTAGGAAAGCTTGTCTGTTTACACAGCATCAGCTGGGGAGCCTTGGCTTCCTAAAGCATGGTGCTGTGTTGCAAGAGCAAAGGACTCAAAAGAATGTGGAAGCTGCCAGAAATGGACACAGTGTTGCTTCTGTATTTCACTGGTCAAGCAATCATAGAGCTCAGGTTCAAGGGAGCAGACATAGAAACCATCTCTTGATGGGAATACTATATTATAGCATTAATATTATCAAAGAATTTGGGATCATGCCACCTTAGATACTCACCATTTTCATTTTTTAATTAAAAAAAAAAACAAGAAACTCTGTAGGTCAGATCATAGTAGAAATTAGAATAAGATACTAGATTATCACTTAACCTAAATACTGTGAAACATACCACATTTGAAGCCAAATTGAGGTTTATTTGAATCATCTCAAAAAGTTAATGAAACTGTTAAAAATACCTTACTGTTGTTAATGTAAGCCTCTGAAAGAGGGAGAAGAAATAAATACCTAAACTCTTTTCTAGAGTTAACATTTTTGTTTTAAAGCGTTTCAACTTGGTCTTATGGGCAACTTGGAAGATATTGTGACTTTTTTTTTAAACTAAATTCCAGGGCAAAGTGGTGTTTACTTTGTGTGGTGTAAATAGCATTTAAATGGAATGAAAATATATGTGTTCAATTAACTTGGGGTTCTGGTATTCTGAAGTCAAAATGGTTTATTAATCTTAGAGAAAAAAATAGCAGGTTTTAAAAGAAAGTCTTAGAATTTCCACTGTTTACTGTTTTTAAGCCCTTCTATAAACAAAGCGCAAGTTTTGATTTGATAAATAATGTGACTGTATTTTCTCCCATTTTGCCCCTCGACCCAGCGTCTTGCTAAATATTCTTTGGTTACCAGTTTTTGAAGGTGCTCTAGAGCTGGCTGTAGAAGGGTAAAGGTGCATGCTATATTTGGTAGCATCTGCGGTACTGTAACAGGGAAGGTCTTCCCAATCTAGTTTCATTTCTTTCCTCCTGGATAATCCGATTTTGCAACAAATTGATTGCTCAACCTCCCCATGTCAGTCTTCTATAAAATCAAAAAGGTTGCTACAGTCCCAAGGTGAGGAAATGGTCTCTTCTGGGAAGGGTGACACTCAAAGGTCAATTCATTAAACAGAGTGACTTATGAGACCTCCAAATGATGCCTTGGTGATATATTCCAAAACATTGAGTCCAAAACTTAAATTCATCTTTTTTTACTGGTAAGCCTACCCTTAGAAATTTTACTTAGAGGAAAAACTGAAGTAAACTGCTTTTTACAACCGATTCTGAAGAACAATATTTTCCCCCCTAAAATGCAATTATTAGGGAAACCCCTCATTTACCTCCCAGAAAGCACTTCATTTCCTCTAACTCTCACACATAAAAAAAGTACAGTGCTGAAATTCTGACATTCAGAATTAATCAAAATCATCTAAGAGAGAGCAAGTCATAGTGGGAAGAAGACTAACCTGGCATACAGAAATTTTTGGTTAGGGTCCCAGCTTTCCTACCTACCAGATGTGTGTCTCTGAGCAAGTGCGATGTCTGAGCAACCTTATTAGTGCTCAGTGCCCTCGTTGTAAAGTAAGTAAAATGCCATCCACTCTGACAACCTGACAGAGTTTTGAGGTTAGGTTATTTATCAAATATGCAAGTGCTCAATAAATTGCAAAGCATCATTTAAACAGAAAGTGTTATCAACCATTTTAGAAACTTTAGCTGTTATGAGTTATAGCTGTTAAAATTTCATTAAAAATATATTGTACAATGTAGTTAATACAATGTATTTTCAAAGCTCAAATAAAATGTTTTTGTACTAATTAAACAAGACATAACTTTACGAAGGACAGGTACCAAGTGTTGTACCTCTTTGTGTCCCTAGCATTGTCTGGAACAGTTCTATGTACATTAAGTTCATTGGTTGTTTCATTGGTCAAATTATTGATTAAGATATTTGTGAGGTCATTATTCCTCAATTTAGAGAGGAATAGATTGGCCTCTTTTAACATTTTGAATTTCTAATTAATAATTACTGAATGCTCTAATACTGTGAATAACGAAATTATCAGTGAAAATAACCATCACACTGTTACACAATTGCTGGTTTCATAGACTGCACTGTGGGATGTGCGAATAAGTAGGGAAAGAAGGAAAAGGTTATCAGATGATTAGTATCCATTGTGGCAAGAAAGTTGTCACTGGGAGGTTAGCATGGCTAAGAGGATTAGTGATGCTGGCCTGCAACTAACTTTGAAAAATGTAAATCAAAAGGACTCTTCTAAATGTTTAGTATTTCCAACAAGTCATGTCCAAAATTTAAAACAAAATTGCATTGGGGCGCCTGGGTGCCTCAGTCATTAAGCATCTGCCTTCAGCTCAAGGCATGATCCCGGCGTTATGGGATCGAGCCCCACATCAGGCTCCTCTGCTGGAAGCCTGCTTCTTCCTCTCCCACTCCCCCTGCTTATGTTCCCTCTCTCTCTGGCTGTCTCTCTCTCTGTCAAATAAATAAATCTTTATTTAAAAACCAAAATTGCATTGACCTAAAGTGTAAACTTTATGTTGCTGCTTAATTTTACACATCAACTCAGGAATTTCTTTAAGAATTTCATTCCTGCCTTTCTAGCTTTTTTTTTTTTTAATTTTTATTTAAGTTCCAGTTAGTTAACATACAGTGTAATATTAGTTTCACATATACAATTTAGTAATTCAACACTTACATACCACATTCGGTGTTCATCCCAACAAGTGCCCTCCTTAATCCCCATCACCTATTTAACCTATCCCCCCATGCTCCTCCCTTCGGTGACCCTCAGTATGTTCTCTCTTGGTTGGCCTCTCTCTCTCTCTCTTTTTTTTTTTCCTATGCTCAGTTGTTTCTTAAATTCCACATGAGTGAAATCATATGGTATTTGTCTTTCTCTGACTTAGTTCACTTAGCATTTACTCTCTAGCTCCATCCACATCATTGGAAATGGCAAGATTTCATTCTTTTTGATGGCTAAGTAATATTCCATTGTGTGTGTGTGTGTGTGTGTGTGTGTGTGTGTGTGTGTGTATCCCCTCTTCTTTATCCATTCATCAGTCGATGGACATTTGGACTGTTCCCATAATTTGACTATTGCTGATAATGTTGCTATAAACATCAGGATGCATGTATCCCTTTGAATTAGTATTTTTGGATTCCTTGGATAAATACCTAGTAGTGCAATTGCTGTATCATAGGGTAGCTCTATTTTTAACTTTTTGAGGAATTTCCATACTTTTCTCCAGAGTGGCTGCACCAGTTTGCATTCCCACCAGTGGTGTAAGAGGGTTTCCCTTTCTCCACATCTTCATCAACACCTGTTTCTTGTGTTGTAGATTTTAGCTATTCTGACAGGTTTGAGCTGATATCTCATTGTAGTTTTGATTTGTGCTTCCCTGATGATTAGTGATGTTGAGCTTTGCATGTCTGTTAGCCATTTCTTTGGGAAAATGTCTACTCATGTCTTCTAGTCATTTCTTAATTGGATTATTTGTTTCTTGGGTATTGAGTTTGATAAGTTCTTTATTATATTTTGGATACTAACTCTTTATCAGATATGTCATTTGCAAGTAATTTCTCTCACTCTGTAGGTTGCCTTTTAGTTTTGTTGACTGTTTCCTTTGCTGTGCTTTTTATTTTGATGAAGTCCCAGGATATTATATTTGCTTTTGTTTCCCTTGCCTTAGGAGAGTTATCTAGTAAGAAGTTGCTATGGCTAAGGTCTAGGAGGTTGCTGCCTGTGTTCTCCTCTAGGATTTTAATGGTTTCCTCTCTCACAGTTAGGTCTTTAGTCCAGCTTGAATTTATTTTTGTCTAGCTTTTGGTATAACTTTAAATAGCTGTGTTCTTATTCCTTCACCAAAGTTCTTAGAAACTTTTACATTCCCATATAAAACACTGTTTTGTAGTTGACTTCTTTTACTGTTTCAACAAATACAGGCATAGCATTGATAGCTAACTTGTTTTGATGTTTATTACCTGTAGAAGTAAGCATGTGGCCTTAATATCCAGCTTGTCCTAAATGCAGAGAAAATAAATTCATTAAACTTTTACTAAGCACCTGTTATGTGCCTATCCATCTTCTAACACTCTTTCCATTTAATTAGACCAAGTTTATTTGGTCAGGAAAAATCATCTGTATTTATTTCAGAAAGACCGAAGCAGTTTTAGGTAATGGTTCTTTTGGTAGTTAATATAATTAATTGTGCCTACATATCATTTAAAAAATCTTTGAGGTATAATTGACATACATTATTTTAGTTTCACTGTACAACATAATGATTTGATATTTGTATATGTTGGGAAATGTTCACCATGGTAATTCTGACTCACATCCATCACCACGCATAGTTACCGAATCCTTTTCTTGTGATGGGAGCTCCTAGGATCTACTCTATTAGCAACTTCCAAACGTGCAATACAGTATTATTAACTATAGTTGCCACGTTATACGTTACATCTTCCTGACTTATTTATTTATAACTGGAATTTTGTACCTTTTTACTCCCTTTACACATTTTGCCCTCTTGCAACCACCAGGCTGTTCTCTCAGATTCCACATGTAAGTGAGATCATACGGTATTTGTCTGACTTATTTCTTTTAGCAAACGCCCTCGAGGTCCATCCATGTTGTCTCAAATGGCAAGACTTCATTCTCTTGTATAGCTGAATAATATTCAGTTGTTTATCTGTATACCACATTTTATCTATCACCCATAGATGGACACTTAGGTGGTCACCATATCTTGACTATTGTAAATAAAGCTGCAATGAATATAGGGCTGCAGATATCTTTTTGAGTTAGTGTTTTCATTTTCTTCAGATAAATACCCAGAAGTGTAAAATAAGAAAAATTTTTCACTATTTAATAATACTAATGCTTTATAGTATAAAAGATGAATTCTTTTGGGTAGTACCAAAGGGTTTGAAAAAGTAACTTTTTCTTTGTCTCTTTAAAAAATGTATTATAAAATACTAAATGTAAATGTGGTCAGGAGCATGGAAAGCTGGTAGGGTTCCTGAGGTTCTAAAGCAAGAAAATTGGTTTCAAGCACAGGTAACAAATTTATAAAGGCACCACCTAACTGACCTTGATAAATTCAAGGAACTATCCATTGTTCAGAAAGGCAGGAATATAGGGGATATGTAGGAAAGTTCCAGAAGGTGAGTTTGCCAAAGTGACAGGGCTCAGATCACCAGAGGCCTTGTTTTCTTGCCAAGAAGTCGAAATTGCTTTCTTAAGGCAGAGAGGTGCCTTTAAACGTATTTTAAGCAAAGAAGACATATTTTAATGGATAGATGTGGAAGGGCCTTTGTTATATATACAGGAAAAGTATGCTTAATGATAAACTATGGCACAAAAGACAGGACCTAGTGAACATAGCATTTCAGAGCTATACCAAGGGAAGAGACCCTGGGAAGGAGACTAAGAAGGATAATGCAGTAAGGAGTCCAAGGGCTTTCTTGATCTAGCACAGCAATGTTCAGAATGAGTCAATGAGTTCCAATGAGTTGATTCTATTTCATTGTCTTAATTAAATGATGTAATGATAATTAGCATCAGTTGAGTTTGAACGCTCCAGAGAAATCTATCAATAATCAGATTTGATTTGAGAATATACTCTATCCTAAATAAAAATCTTTAATATGTAATAATGTAAAAATAACTGTGCTGTCTGTTCAAGTAAGACTTGTCTCTAAGGAACTCTAAGCACATTAGATATTAAAATGAGGCCCTATTTTCTCTATAGCACAGAAACAAAGTTTCTCTATAGCAAAATAACAAGCAATGCTCTTTCCCATCTGGTCTTGCCTGTATTTTCAGATCTATCTAATATTCTACCACTTCTTCATCGATCCTCATTTTTAAGCACATGAGCTAATTGCGGTTTTCCCCTAAATATGTCATATTGTTCTTAGCATGCTTTCCCTTGCCGTTCTATCTGGCAAGTTTCTGTTCCTCCTTAAAGACTCAGCTGAAATGCCTCAAGTCTCTGTAAAGCCCTCTGTGATGTCTCAATTAGTCCTTTATTTTCAGCGCACACACGTTTGCACGTAATGAAGACCTGTAACTTCCTTTAAATACTCTCTTAGCTCCCTAAGGACAGGGACTATGTTTTATTCACTTTGAGATGTGTCCTCAGCATATAGACAGGTACTGAGCATGGTAGGTTCCTAAGTGGTATTCCGAGCATGAAAACCGTAGGTACTCTGGGGATGGGAACTGCGTTTCACTGTCTATTGCCCTGTAGAACATAGGTCATGCCAGTGTTCTAATATGCCTCTTCCTTTGCTTAAAAATTGATTCCTTTACCTTTGTGTTTTCCTTTTGGGCAATGCAAATTATACTGAAGTTATTGAAATAACCAGGTTCCTCCTAACTTGAATTAGACAAGGGAAAGACTTCCCTGTGGGAGAATTACATCACAGAACAAGTAAGACCACTTGTATTAAAACATCTGACCATTTGACTCTTGGGTTTCTTTTTCTATGATGGCACTTAAAGAACCAGCATTTTTAGTCAACCTAAAAATAGATTATGAATTCATGCTTATAAATGGTGTCTTAGGCACAAGAATGTTGGATATAAATAGAGTGTAGGACTGGATTTTTAGATTAATACCATATCTCAAAATACCACTTTCTTACCTTGTTCAGTGTATTTGAGATCCTGTTCATTTTTCCAGGAGCTTCATAATATTTATAAAACTGAAATGGGGAGGAGGAATGCTTTTTTAGAGGTGGATTTTCCATAAAGCATCTGAGCATCATGCTGCTATATTTTTAGCTCGATTTGTGAATATTACATGCAGCTTAATAGTGTCTATTTAAACACAACCCTGAACATTACCTGTTTGCTTTCAGCCTTCATATCAGCATGAATTCTTTATATGCAAAGATGCAGTCTTAGCAAGGAAAACAGATCCTCATCAACGTTTGCTTTTGAAGCAAGTCTAAGAAAGTTAGATAATTCTAAATGTCTAATAGAAATACGGTACCAAACTTCCTGTTAGTTGTTCCATTAAATAAATTTTTTTTCCTTATTCTTAACAAAAGGTAATTCCTTTTGACTTTATGAAAGTCCCTTGGCTAAGAAATGTTAAGAAATCCACAGAACAAAGACTGAAATGTTTGTGTTCATTTCTTGCCTCTTGGTGGCTCCATTAAACAGTCGTTTTCCGACAGGGCTCAAAAGTACTTTTCTTGTTTTGCCACTCTCCTCCCCTTCCTGTAGTGACTCTTCCTTTTCTGAATCAGAACTGTATTGCCATAAAAAATAAGGCAGATTTATGAATGGATGGATGGACAGATGGATAGATGAATAGAAGTGTGATTAAACCAAGGATGGTAAGTTGTTAATGGTAGAAGCTAAATGGAGGTTATAGAGACATTCACTGTAAGATTCTTTCAACTTTGCTGTGTTGAAAATTGTCATCATTTCTTAGGAGTGGTAACGCAGGAAGGGTAGGATGACAGGGGCTTTTACTTATTTTGTTTAAGTTTTTTACAATTATGTTATTAGAGAAAAAATGAAAAGAAGACTATATGAAACTGTCTTCATAAATGAAGTCACAAGACTGTTGGTGTAAGTGCCTTTCATGTTTGAAATTCACATTAGGCCATGCTGAATAATTAAGAATGTGTACAGTGATTTAGCTGTATGATGATGACCACGTTGTTACAGTAGGAGATTGGTTATGTAAGTGTGGTAGATACAGTCAGTGGACTACTACGCACCCATTAAAACTTAAGGCATAGAAACTTGCATTGACATGGAAAGATAGATATATAATGTTTTATATGCATCTAGAACATTATGAATTTATAGATACAGCTGAAAGTGCATATATATAAAGATATTAGCTCTGAATTATTAGATTATGGATCTTTTTCTCTCATACAGATTTTTTATTCATATTTTCTTTTTCCTAAAATAAAAGGTTTCTAGTGTTTTAATTTCAGTAACCTAAGAAAGAAGGAAAACAGAAAAGAGAAGAAAAGAAAAAAGCCAGGCTATTTTTCTATACAAATGGAGCAGGGAAACGTTGATAACTGTAAATAATTTTTGATCGAGCCAAAAGATTATCTGGGTTTGCCTTTTATCTATATCAATGAAATCTTCTCTCTTATATTTTCTTAATCTTGCTCTTACAAAAAGTACATGTGAAATATGTAAAAACAAATAATTTCATTCATTCTTCTGAAGTTATTTTCGTGGACTTAACTAGTGGCTTTGAAGGAAAGTTAAGATGTTTTCATGCTGCTAGGCCCAAGGCATTTCATACTTGGAAATGCCCTATCTTTAATCTCTAATTGCATTAGATTTCTGTGTCTGACTCATGAAGAAAAGAAGCTTCAAAGCCGAAATGGTAAAATCTAGTTTCTCTGTAAATACACCAACTGTTGATATATTGCAGACAACGTGACACCTATGTTCCAGCATTCCTAACCAGAAAAACTAAGAGTTCAAGGACATGCCAGTTAAATAACAAAAATGTTTTTGTTTATTTTGGATCTCTTTTGTCCAAGGAGATTTAAACAATGTGCTAGAATTTGGTAATCTTTGCAATCTGTCTCTGATAGGGATAGAGGGAAGAGAGACTATCACTGTTAATTTTTACTTATCCAGTAAACTTTCATTGAACACTTTATGACTCTGCCATTAATATTTCATTTATTGTATCCTCTCTAGAAGACTTTTTCAATGGCCATTGACAGAGAAGTTGGACATGAATAAAAATAAAAATATGCATAGAGAGAGTTCATTTCTGGGTTTCAGTTCTCTGGTCCTCTCGTGGTGGGTGATGTGGAATTTGGAACTCATTTTTACATTTATCCCTCTTGCTGGATGCCAGCAGTCTATCTATGAGTGCCTTCTCACTACCCCACGATGCCTAACATTTCATTGTCCTCATCTCTTATCTTCCCCAGGTAAAATGTCCAGCGATCGAGCTTTGAGGAAGCAGCAGCAGTTAAACAACCTCGTTTACGTGGTGACGAACCAGGCCAAACCTGGTGACAGAATTGTGGATTTCTGCAGCGGCGGGGTATTACATCCCTCCTTTTGTTCCCGTTAGCCTTTCCCCAACTATGTGACTTTACTGTATTATATTCAAAGTCATGTTTTTATTTGGCAAGACTGCTGTCTCAGAATGAGAAAAAAGCCTTAGGGACCAAAGTTGACTTGTTTCTTTTTCTGCCTTTTCCAGGGCCATGTTGGGATTGTCCTTGCTCACATGCTACCATCATGCCAGGTAAAGTCTGAATGACCCATAAAAGGGAACATTGGAAAACTACCCAATTCAGTTCGCTGAATATGTGTCTGACCCCTGCTCTTTGCATTTATAATTGTACACTCAGGTCACATTATGTGGCACAGTTTTTTTTCTTTGACCTAAACTTTTAAGAATCTTTAAAAAAAGTAAAGGAGGATCACAATACATTTTTCAATTTTTATAAAAGGGTTATATTTTAAAATAAAGAGGGAATAACCAATGTTGTTAAATAAAATAATGGCAAAACTAGTTTAATTGGCCACACAATTTTATACCGGAAATACTAGCTTCTGGAACATGTTAAGCTATGTATACTCTTTTGGTATCTTGATTTTTATCCATTGTACCGAAATTGTAACAGCAATACAAAATTCATTAAAGAAAAAAATAAACTCCAAATTTACCACACTCATCCATCAAATGCTTTTCTCCCCATGTTCTCATTAAGCCGTTGTCCATGAGAATGCTTATTGCTGCAAATGCTAAAAATGCAAATATAATTTTAGTTACCAGCTTTAACTCAATATTGTGTAAATGTTTTTCCCTATTGCAAATAATTTTAAATATCATTATTAAAATATCACCAAAATGTAACTGCATAGTATGTTTTTAAGTAAATGTACTATAATTTATGCAGTCACTGCCACCATTTGTTAGAAGTTTATTATTTTTAGTCTTCTGCCATATGAAATCATTTCCTTGGAGTGACCATCTTTTAGCATAAAAGTCTAGAATTTGATGACTTTAAAAAAATACAAAACGAATGGGGCAGATTCTTTGCTCATGAACTCTGGAATGTGCAAAATAATTACAGTGATTTCTCACAGAAGAAAAATATGAGGAAGAACTCATAGACTGGCCAGAATGACATGTAACAGAATGCTGGGGGGTGGGGAGTATTATTCTTTTCCTTTCTTCGAAAATAAAGGGCAAAATAAATAAGGAATCCTGGGGAAAACTAGCAGGTGTCTGTTTTGTTATCAAGGAAAGTAATAACTTTGTGGTTAAAAGAAGAAAGCTCATAAAGTAGAACCGTGGAGAAGCAGAGGCAGGGATATGGTGTCTTTTCCCCCTTTCCAACAGTTCTGAAAACTTAGAGACGTTGAGCCTTTAAAGGGGAAATCTTGTCTAGAATAATGGCTGGAAAGCTTTTGATACCAACTGTACTCTGACAGGTTTTTTATACAAAGGGATACAGGATTTTTCTGTAAAGACAAGCATAAGGACAAAATAAGGGTAGAACTAGGAATGATAGTGATGAAAGTGACCTAATTCTACCCACTTTTCTCTTTCTAAACAAATAATCCTTTCCAATCTTTGTTGACCTGGATTCCTAACTGGTTGCCCTTCTGTCTCACCCCCACCAATCCATACTATACATTGCAGCAGTGGAACCTTCTTTGGCCACACGATCTGGCTCCTATTACCTCTCCAGCCTCAAGTCTACCCTCCACACCCTGTCCCTCCATCCACCGTCACCACCACAACTACACCAGTTTTCCCAGTTCTTCAAACACACCATTTGGCCTTCACACGTGTTTCTTTCTCTGTCTGAAACACTCCTTCATTCCTCCAGCTGATTCCTATTCATTGCTCAGGCCTCAGTTAATATGTTATTCTCCATGTTAAATGACTAAAACCTTCTTTAGTCATCAAGTCCGACTGTTCTGATAACACACGATGTGTCTTCCATTAAACACTTATACTGTATTATAATTGCCTGTTGCACTTGTATCACTCCATCTGTAAGCTCCAAGAGTTCGAGGACCTTGTTCATTTTTATACCGTGTTATCTGGCATACCTCCTGGCACAGGATAAGGATCAGTGTAATATGTTCTACATTAAAACTATGAAATACAGTAATAATACTTTACCCTAATGTCTGAATTATGTTACTGAATGTACTATTGTTTCCTGGGTGCAATCTAGGTTACATTAATAGAAAACAAGGAATTATCATTAATTCGTGCTAAGAAGAGAAGTGATGAACTAGGTTTAAGCAACATTTGGTTCATTCAAGCAAATATGGAGTATTTTACAGGGATGTTTAATATTGGGGTAAGTAATCAAGCAATTTCAATTTCTTTAATTAAGAAAAATTATATGCCTTAGACTAATTAAAGGAAATACTTTTATATTCTTTCCTAAATAAGTTTATAAGTTTTGTTTTCTATCTCTAAAGTATAGCTTAATAATGAATATTATTTCATTCATAGCACTTCACCATTATATGATAGAGGTAATATTTGTTCCTCTCCCAGACACAAGGTTTATCTTCTTCACCGCAGAATGCCCAGTGCCTAAAACAATGTTTGACATATAGCAAGTGCTTAAAAATAGTTCTCAATTGAATGAACGAATGAATTCTAATAACAATGACCTCCGTTGGCTTGTTTTACATTTTTAAAAGATAATGAAAGAAAAGAAAAACAGAGAAATGTGGCTGTTGTTCCTTGTATTTGTTTTAAATATTTTTTTCTTATTTTTAAAGGACTATATGCTCAATATAGAAAAATACATAATAATACAAAGAAGAATCACCAGTATTTCCACTACTGAGAAATGAGTAGTGTCAAAAACCTTGGTATTTATATATTTATACACACATACAAATGCATATTTACATGTATGTTAACATCATTGTCATCACACTACATAGACCTTGCTTTAACTGAACATTGTCATAAATCTTCCCCTACTCATCAATCATGTTTCTTTTCTTCATGTTGTTATAATGTGTAATTATTACTATGATGGATACCTTACGCATTGTTTAAGATTTTGATACATTTGCCAAATCACGTGCTAGGAAGGTTGTGCTACGTGCATTCCCAGCTGTATGTGTTCACAAAACATACACAATAGGCTGGTCTAGCTGGCACTCTTCTTCACTATCAGAAACTCAGACTTTCATAGTTCTTATGATTTTTGTTCAGTGATGTTCATTTCTTAAATATCGACCACTGGAAATTTGTGGGGTTTATTGTTATCTTTTACAGTGAAAAGGTATGCAATTTGTTTCCTTTGTAGATGTGATCTAAATTGGTTATCTCAAGCCAAGCCTATACAAAGAGAAGTAAACTGCTAATAAGGAAATTCAGGAAAATGCAGACATCTGAAACAGCAAATTCAAATTAACTATATATTTATGTGCAACTTAAATTTTACATGAATGTTGACATAAAGTTTAAAGCTTCTCCCATGAAATGAGCCATTGAGCCCATGCCCATGGTACCAGTACACCAGGCAGAATATTTAAAGTGGCAAGATATTGCTGCCCACTTATTCACCTCTCAAATCACAAAATTTTCATCTTATCAGCCATACATCTTTTTATCCTTCTGTGGTTTATAGGTGCTAAATCATTCTGGTATATTCTTGTAACTTCCAAGGTCATAATTCACTAACACCAGCTGAAAATGTGTATGTCTTTTTTGATGTGATATTTTTTCTACATTTCATAATAGTATATTCATAATGGCTTTTTTCTTTCTTAATTACTTTTGTCAAGATATATAGAAAGTGGATTAAAATTACTTGGAGGATTAAACCAAAATTAGATTTACTCTCAAGAAAATAATTTTCCCTAGGAGGATAATTGAGGTATTGCCACTAGATAAATCAAACTGAATGCATCAGTGGCTCCAACTCTTGTATTAAATAGATTACAGTGAAAATAGTGTAGCCGGAGAGGAAATCAGAATAACTCAGTATTGGAAATGCATTAAAACTGCATTAATCCATGATTTTGTGATATTTCAAATAAAGGTTTAGTTAGCATTTATCTTTGCTTAGTAAATACCTTTTTCTTTTACTATTTTTCTTTAGATATAAAAATAATGATGTAAACCAGATTTTAATGAGAGAATGTTAAAGTCTTAGAATCAACTATCTTTAGGAACTTTAAGCAAATCATTTATATGTAAGAATTAAAATACTAATTATTAGTCTTACCTCCATTAATAAAACAACCCATACCAGGCAAAAATGAATAACTTTGTTAAATTAATTTGATCTGAAATAAGGAAAGAGAACAAATCTAAATATTTTCAGATCTTTTAATTAGTTCTTCCAACATGTCCGCCTACTGTACCTGCCCAGTATAACCAGAATCAGTGAGATAATAATACTGTGTTTGCTCCAAAGAGTCGTCTTGTAGTTTCGGGTTTACATTGTACTTATTTGAGAAATATATATCTTTAGAAATACAAATGCCTAATAAGCTTATAAAAGCATTCAAAATCTCTATACATTTTAACTTGAACAACAATATTCCATTTTTGCTCTTAAATTTTGCCAAAATTAAATATATATATATTATTACTCATTGACTGAAGGGCTTCTGTGAGACAAGCCTAATCATACAGGAGTTTTACATTTTTTACTTTATGTGATATTTACATGATTTATTAATGACATGAAAAATTAGATATAATGGTAAACAAAGAAAATAAACATAAGGGTAAAGAATATGGACTTTAACATTAGGCAACCTTGTGCCAAAATCTCAGCTTGGCCAATTACTAGCCGTATGGCTCTGAGCAACTTATTTAAATCACTAATCCTCAGTTTTTCTGTATATAAATTAGGCATAAAATACCTGGCTCATAGGATATTGATACAATGTAAGTGAAGCACTTAGCAGGTTGTCTGGCATTTAGGAAGTACTCCGTAAGTTGGGCCTCTTTTTACTGTGTGCAGTGTGATCTCTGCATTTAAAAAGGATTGGGTGAATATGATCTATGTCTGTATACTGTATAATAATATTTTTTCTTTATTAGTTTCCGTATTTTCAAAATACCTCAAATTTAACATGTTACTTTTATATTCGTGCTAAGGTAAGTAATAAAGACAGAAAAATAAATATGTGTTTAATATTTCATAGGTAGAGGTAGATAGATAGATGATAGATACTTTATGTAGCCAAGAAAGGCTAATAGGTCCCTAAGGGTTATTACCAAATATCTAAAAGAATTCTGAACATATAAAATGTATTTTTTCTTTCAAAACAAGTAGTTATACAAATACCTTATTATTGGCTCATTCTGATTTTGATTATAATGACTGTCAGTGTCCTGAGGAAAATATAAAAGTCTTTTCAAAAGTAAGAAACACCCAAAAAGGTATTCTATTCCTCCCAGTTTCAATATATTTAGCTGTATGACCATGAATTAAGTATATGTTATGGGTTGAATGTTTGTGTCCTTTTTCAAAAAATTCATATGTTGAATTCCTAAACCTTAATGTCACAGAATTAGGAGGTAATTAGGTCATGAAGGTGGAACCCTCCTGAAATGAAATTGGTGCCCTTGTAAGAAGAGAGTGCTTGCTTCCTCTCCTAGCTCTCTCTCTGTAAACCAGGAAGGGGTCCCTCACTATCTGTAAACCAGGAAGGGGTCCCTCACTATCTGTAAACCAGGAAGGGGTCCCTCTCTCTCTGTAAACCAGGAAGGGGTCCCTCACTATCTGTAAACCAGGAAGGGGTCCCTCACATTAGATCTGCCAGCATCCTGATCTTGGACTTCTCAGCCTCCAGAGCTGTGAGAAACAAATGTTTGCTGTTTAAGCCACCCACTGAATGATGATGTTTTTTTAATTGCAGCCCAAACTAAGACAGTATGTATTGATTATCAACCCTTAAATGGACACTTACAAAAAATTGCTTCACAAATGGATTTTTAAGGCTTTTTATTTAAAAAAGAGGTCTATTAATGCCTTGTTTAATGCAAGATAAATAATCTACATTATTGTGAAAACTTACTTTAGAAGATTATGCTTTTTAAGACCTAACTTACAAGGGATATTCGTATGCATGCTCTCAAACAATATTACAGAAAGCACCATGACTTTGGACAAACACACTGTATTAAAAACATAAACTGTATCAATGCTAAATATCTTTCCCAGCAAAATGTTTTAACTGGATAATTCCAACAGTAACAGTCTTCTGAACCAGATGATAAGGTATTGATTTCTTTTTTCTTTTAATGTTTCTTTATTATATTATGTTAGTCACCATTGTATATATGGACCACAACTTCTTAATCCAGTCATCTGTTGAAGGGCATCTCGGTTCCTTCCACGATTTAGCTATTGTGGACAATGCTGCTAAAAACATTGGGGTGCATATGGCCCTTCTCTTCACTATGTCTGTATCTTTGGGGTAAATACCCAGTAGTGCAATGGCTGGGTCATAAGGTAGCTCAATTTTTAACTTTTTAAGGTACCCCCACACTGTTTTCCAGAGTGGCTGTACCAACTTGCATTCCCACCAACAATGTAGGAGGGATCCCCTTTCTCCACATCCTCTCCAGCAATTGTTGTTTCTTGCCTTGTCAATTTTTGCCATTCTAACTGGCATAAGGTGGTATCTCAGTGTGGTTTTGATTTGAATTTCCCTGATGGCTAGTGATTTTGAACATTTTTTCATGTGTCTGTTAGCCATTTGTATGTCATCATTGGAAAAGTGTCTGTTCATATCTTCTGCCCATTTTATGATTTGTTTGTTTCTTACGTATTGAGTTTGAGAAGTTCTTTGTAGATCTTGGATACCAGTCTTTTATCTGTAGCGTCATTTGCAAATATATTCTCCCATTCCGTGGGCTGCCTCTTAGTTTTTTTGACTGTTTCCTTGGCTGTGCAGAAGCTTTTTATCTTAATGAAGTCCCACAAGTTCAATTTATCTTTTGTTTCTCTTGCCTTTGGAGATGTGTCATGAAAAAGGTTGCTTTGGCCAATGTCGTATAGGTTGCTACCTATGTTCTCCTCTAGGATTTTGATGGATTCCTATCTCACATCGAGGTCTTTCATCCATTTGGAGTTTATCTTTGTGTATGGTGTGAGAGAGTGGTCAAGTTTCATTCTTTTGCATGTAGCTGTCCAATTTTCCCAGCACCATTTATTGAAGAGACTGTCTTTTTTCCACCGGATGTTTTTTCCTGCTTTATCAAAGATTAGTTGCCCAAAGAGCCAAGGGTCCATTTCTGGGTTCTCTATTCTGTTCCATTGGTCTATGTGTCTGTTTTTGTGCCAGTACCATGCTGTCTTTGTGATCACAGCTTTGTAGTACAGCTCGAAATCCGGCTTTGTGATGCCCCCAGCTTTGTTTTTCCTTTTCAACAATTCCTTGGTGATTCAGGGCCTTTTCTGGTTCTAGTTCTTTGAAAAATGTCCTCGGTATTTTGATCGGGATAGCATTGAAAGTGTAGATTGCTCTGGGTAGCATGGACATTTTAACTACGTTAAATCTTTAGATCCATGAGCATGGAATATTTTTCCATCTTTTTGTGTCTTCCTCAATGTCTTTCAAGAGTGATTTATAGTTTCTAGAATAGAGATCGTTTACATCTCTGGTTAAGTTAATTCCAAGGTAACGTATGGTTTTTGGTGCTATTGTAAATGGGATGGATTCCCTAATTTCTCTTTCTTCAGTCTCATTATTCGTGTATAGAAATGCAACTGATTTCTGAGCATTGATTTTGTATCCCACCACATTACTGAATTGCTCTATAACTTCTAAAAGTTTGGGAGTGGATTCTTTTGGGTTTTCCATATAGAGTATCATGTCATCTGTGAAGAGAGACATTTTGACTTCTTTGCCGATTTGGATACCTTTTATCCCTTTTTGTCGTCTGATTGCTGCTGCAAGGACTTCTAGTACTATGTTGAATAATAGCGGCGAGAGTGGGCATCCTTATTGTGTTCCTGATCTTAAGGGAAAGGCTTCCAGCTTTTCTCCACTGAGAATAATATTTGCTGTAGGCTTTTCATAGATGGCTTTTATGAGCTTGAGAAATGTACCCTCTATTCCTACACTCTGAAGGGTTTTAATCAGGAAAGGATGCTGTATTTTGACAAATGGTTTTTCTGCATCAATTGAGAGGATCATATGGTTCCTGAGTCTTTTCTTGTTGATATGATGTATCACGCTGATTGATTTGCGAATGTTGAACCACGCTTGCATCCCAGGGATGAATCCCACTTGGTCATGATGGATAATACTTTTAATGTACTGTTGGATTCTATTAGCCAGGATCTTGTTGAGGATTTTGGCGTCCATATTCATTAGGGAAATCGGTCTGTAATTCTCCTTTTTGATGGGATCTTTGCCTGGTTTGGGGATCAGGGTAATATTGGCCTCATAGAATGAGTTTGGTAGCTTTCCTTCTGTTTCTATTTTTTGAAATAGCTTTAGGAGAATAGGTATTATTTCTTCTTTGAATGTTTGGTAGAATTCCCCATGAAAACCGTCCGGGCCTGGAGTTTTGTTATTTGGAAGGTTGTTTATCACTGACTCAATCTCTTCATAATTAATTGGCCTGTTTAAGAAATCAATTTCTTCCTGTTTCAGTCTTGGTAGTTTATAGGTTTCCAGGAAGGCCTCCATCTCTTCCAGATTGCTTAATTTATTGGCATATAGATGTTGATAAAAGTTTCTAATAATCCTTCCAATTTCATTGGTGTTGGTCATGACCTCTCCTTTTTCATTCATAATTTTATTAATTTGGGTCCTTTCTCTATTCTTTGGGATAAGTCTTGCCAGCGGTTTGTCAATTTTATTGATTCTTTCAAAGAACCAGCTTCTAGTCCTGTTGATCTGCTCTACTGTACTTCTGGTTTCTAATTCATTGGTTTCTGCTCTAATCTTGGTCAACTGCTTCCTCGTGAGTGGATTAGGCCTGTCCCTCTGTTACTGTTCCAACTTCTTGAGGTGAGAACATAAAAACTGCATTTTAGATTTTTCTGTTCTTTCGAGTGAGGCTTGGATGGCTATGTATTTCCCCCTTAGGACTGCCTTTGCAGTATCCCATAGGTTTTGGACCATTGTGTTTTCATTCTCATTGGTCTCCATAAATTGTTTAAATTGATTTTTGATTTCCTGGTTTATCGAGTCATTCCTGAGCAGGATGGTTCTTAGTCTCCAAGTGTTTGAGTTTCTTCCAAATTTTTCCTTGTGGTTGAGTTCCAATTTCAGAGCGTTGTGGTCTGAGAATATGCAGGGGATAATTTCAGTCTTTTGGTATCAGTTGAGACCTGTTTTGTGACCCAGAACATGGTCTATTCTTGAGAATGTTCCATGGGCACTAGAATAGAATGAGTATTCTTTGGTTCTGGGGTGTAGTGTTCTATATATATCTATGAGGTCCAACTCGTCGAGTATGGCATTCAAAGCTCTTGTTTCTATCTTGGTTTTCTGCTCCGGTGCTCTGTCTATTGCTGATAGTGGAGTGTTGAGGTCCCCTACTATTAACGTATTTTTATCTATATGTCTCTTTATTCTGGTTAAGAGTTGGCTTGTGTATCTTGCTGCTCCCCTGTTGGGGGCATATATATTTATAATTGTCATATCCACTTGTTGGATACGTCCTTTAAGGATAATATAGTGCCCTTCTGTGGTTCTAAGTATACTCTTTAGTTTAAAATCCAATCTGTCTGATATGAGAATTGCTACCCCAGCTTTCTTTTGAAGTCCATTGTCGTGAAAGATGGTATTCCATCCCTTTACTTTCAGTCTGAATGTATCTTTAGGCTCAAAATGGGTCTCTTGCAAATGGATGGGTCATGTCTTTTTATCCAATCTGCAACCCTGTGGCACTTTATGGGAGCATTTAGGCCATTTACATTGAGGCTGATTATTGAGAGATATGATTTTAATGATGCCATGTTGCCAGTAAAGTCTTTGTTTCTATAGATTGTGACTTTCTGTTCTGTATCACTCCTGGGGCCTTTTTACTTTTATAGAACCCCCCTTAATATCTCCTGTAGGGCTGGTTTCATGGTTACGAAATTGGTCAATGACTGGCGATTCTGGAAGGTCTTTATTTCTCCATCAATTCTGAATGACAGCCTTGCTGGATAAAGGATCCTTGGCTTCATGGTTTTCTCTGAAAGAGCTTTAAAAATGCCCCTCCAACCCTTTCTGTCTTTCCAGGTCTAATTCTGATACCTTTGCCTTGGTACATGAGAAATTTCTTTGCCCTGGCCACTTTCAATACTGTATCCTTGGATCTAATATTTGCGAATTGCCCTATGACGTGACGTGGTGTAGGTTTGTCATGGTTGAGCTTGGGAGGGGTCCTCTCTGCCTCTTGGACATGAATGTTTGTTTCCCTTGCTAGATTAGGGACGTTTTCAGCTACAATTTGTTCAAATATCTCTACTAGTCCTCTGTTTTTCTCCACCCCCTCGGGGATGCCGATGATTCTGACATTGGAACATTTCATTGAGTCAGTAATCTCCCGTAACCTACACTCCTGTGCATGGATTTTTTTGAGTCCAGATTCTATTTTAGCTTTCTCTTCTACTAACCCATCCTCCAATTCGCTGATACGTTCTTCTGCCTCATTCACCCTGGCCGTCAGAGCCTCTAGTTTTGACTGCATTTGGCTCATAGAATTTTTAATTTCTGCCAAATTCGCTCTCATTTCCGCCCTTAGAGATTCTATATTCTCATTAACATTTTCGTTATACTTTTTTCAAGTCTATACATCATCTTGACCATTGTTACTCTGAATTCCATTTCTGATAATTTGGTTATATCCATATCCATTAGTTCTGTGGCAGAGGCCACAGACTCCTTGTCTTTTCTTTGCTGGGAGGGACTTCTCCTTCTCGTCATTCTGATGAGGAGAGGTTGCGGGGTTGTCCAGAGCCGAAATTATTGACCGGGACCCAGGCCATGCACCCTTGTTTTATAGGGATCTTAGGGATGTGGGCTTCTTGATTTTTCAGCCTGCCTTCTGGGGGAGGGGCCTGCCCCACCGATACTCAGGCAACCCTGTTTGGGTAGAGTCTCCGTGTCCCCTGCAAGGGGGATCAGGATGGGCACACTGTGAGCCGGTGTTTCCAGGCTTTTGTTCTCTGGCGGCTTTCCCTGGCAGTTTGCTGTGCCTCTTCTGAGAGTCAGAGCAGCAGCGGCCGAATCTCAGCCTCTGTCTCAGAACAGAGGGATCACGGAGTATTCTCCACTGATGTTCTGGCCACTTTAACTCTGTTACTGTTGGTGCTGCTCAACCCTGCAGCGTCCAGGGATGTGCGCCCCACTCCCGGTGTCCCAGCCCTCACTTCCAGGGCCGGCACGTCTCTATCCTTTGTGTTTCTAACACCGCCAGCCGCCCCCGTGCACTCCTGGAGCTCCTGGTCTCAGTCTGGTTCCAGTGAGCACACTGGGATTCCGGAGTTCCGTGAGAAGTCAGGTGGCGTGTGCTCCCCGCTCACGGTCTCAGTCTGCTGTCTCGCGGGTGCCGGTCCGCAAGTTTGCCCGCTCCCCCATGCAGGTGGCTACTGCTTCCTGGCGCCCGAACGCGGCGGCTCCCTCCTCCTTCTGTTTATCTTTCGATATCTGTGCGCGGTTTCACGGCTCCCCGCTTGGTACCTCAATACTCAGCGCTGGAGATGTTCATTTGTAGAGATCCAGATGCATCATCCTGCATCTCAGGCTGATTCCGTGGATGTTCAGGCTGGTCTGGTACCTATCCAGCTCGACTCAGGGGACCAGCTGAAAAAGGGGTCCCCTACTCCTCTGCCATCTTAACTCCCCATCAAGGTATTGATTTCTAACAGTATTGGTGAATATTTTCTATATTGTCAATATATATCAAAATCTCAAAACAGTTTATTTTTTAGTTATGTATTTACCTTTTTCTATCTTACCAATAACAATTTTTAATATCCTTGTGGTTTATCAGTGTTGAGTGCTTAATTACAAGCTTATTTCTAGTTATGTATGTTAGTATACAATTATAGAATGTAATTGTATACAATACAATAAATATGCAATTATACAATGTAATTCAGTAACACCTTGGATGAGTAATTTATATAATCCTTGTTTAAAAAAAAAGGAACTTGAGGAAATACATAGTCTGCAGACATAATTTTGAAAAATCATTAAGGCAAAATGGAGGATCTCCCACATGAAGACAACAGATAGAGGTATTTCAACCTCCTTCTCTCCAAGAAAGATCAGACCCCCAAATAACAAGGAGAACAAAAACCAGAAGAATCACAGTCCATCTTTGATGAACCTACGTTCAAGATTCTGTAATTTGAACCATAATATATGAAGGCAGAAAGCAGATTGAAGAAAATGGAAAATTATTGAGCAGAAAAGAGGAAGATCAAACGTAAATGCATGGAGAGAGGGAGTGACTATCAGGAGGCAAGTCACTTTGCTCTCATCGAATCCCAGAAAATGTCAAGAGTTCAGGATACCACAAACCTCAGAGGAAGGGGGTAAGGAAGAGCTGAAATCATGTTTAATTAAGAATATTTAGAGACCCAGATTCCTACCTCCATCTTGTGTACACTCCCTGAGTCCTGCAAGGAACTAGAATTTTATTCTATGAAGAAACTGAGCCAGAGGTGTTCTAAATACAGGGATACTGGCACAGAGGCGGGCAAAGGTGATGTGCGATACTGAAAACGAGGACTCAGTGAGAATGTGTACACGGAATGATGGATCTTTCCCCCTCACCCCCTTTTGCCCTTACTTCAGAACTTCAGAAACTGAAATCGTGTTCTCAAAGAGATCAAAAGAATCAGAGCTGTCCCCAGAGAAAATAAGTACAGATACTATAACTGTAATTAAAAAAAAAAACAAATGAGCAGCTAGCCACCTGACCACTCAGTCACTAGTGAAGCCCACCAGTGTTCAAGCCTTTCATTCAGTATTTCCAGTCAACTTCTTAGTGATTCACTCTTTAATATGAACTGACAGCCAAGGAATATCAAATATGGAAAACTTACAAAACAGAAGATAGAGACCAAAAGAACAAACATAACAAAGGATCTCATCCATGGAGAGATCAGGAAGATATTACATGAACGAAACAAGGATAGGATGAAAAGGGGTGGGGGGAATGAACCAACAGAGAACAAGAAGGAACATCCTGGAAATTAAAATATGTTAACTAAAACTGAGAAAAAAACACAAGTAGAAAATCTAAAAGATGAAGTGTAGGACATCACCTGTAAAAATAGAACAAAAAAAAGAAATAGAAACTGAAATAAACAAATTTTTAAAAAGTGTGAAAGTAATAAAATGCTAACATCTCAAGAAATGTACTTCAGAAAACTCCTGGAAGATGTGCTTCACTAACACAAGAGAGTAAATAAGAAAAAGGAACAAGTGGTATCTAACACAAAAGGAGGTGAAGAGATTCTCAGTGTGATGGCAAAGGGAATCTCAGGACCAGAGCTAGGCAGAAGGCCCAGAAAGCGTGAGTCATTAGTTAAAGGTTAGAAAGCCCAGGAAAGATGTCTTCAGGAAGGAAAAATGAGACTGATTGATTACTTGGCATTTTCATACAGTGGAAAGTTATACAATAGGGCATTTTACAGAGCTTTTGGGTAGGGAGAGGCTTGGGTGTTTAAAAAAAATTGTACAGCACACTTAGCAGTGAACAGTATGTATACAAAGCAACAATACTAAAAACATTACATAATACTTAAAGTTGGAGGTAATATTAAGAGGATGGTGAAAGGGGAAAGGATGTAAATGTAAAAAAAAAAACAAAAAACAACCCCACACAAAAACAAAACTTCATCTTCCATAATGGAAAATCAATAGATAATGTCTAATAGTTATAAATGAAGAGGTAGCAATCTGCATTTATCATATGGGAAAAGTGAAGTGCTAGATTTCAGGAAAGGAAACCAATGAGTTGAAAAGCATTGGCTTTGGTTGCCAGATGTTCTTTCAGGGGTGGAAGAGTGTGTACAGAACAAGGGGCTCTTTGTACGTGCCTTCAAAGCCAATTATCTATAATATAATTGCACACAAGGTTTTAAAGGGGTTGGGGACAGAACATGAGTACACAGTTGGGACCACACCTACTTCTGTCTAGATAGTTGATTAAGAATCCTTCTTTGGGAAGCAAAGGTTCAGAGCCTAATTGGGCTGGGCAAACTTAGAGGTCATCCATTTCAACCTTGTCGTTTTACAGATGGAGCGGTTGAAGCTATCTGTATCAACAGAGGGGCCTAACGAATTAGTGTGAGAGCTGGACCTGGAGTCCAGTTAGTGACTTCCTGTTCACTCCCTCCATCTCAGAAAGGAGCAAATGGAAACATAGAGAACTAGAACAAAGTTTGGCGTCAGGAAGTTTGAGTTTAAATCTTGGCTTCATCGCTTGTGACTTTAGACCAGGTCTTTATGACTAGGTGACTTTGGACATGTTATTGCAAATGGAGATAGTAAGAGCTACTTAACATATTAAATTAAGACAATAATTAAATGATTAAGTCAAAAAATCAATGTAAAGATTTGACATCTAGCAGATACCGAATACATGCTAGTTCCCTGTGTTGTAATTTCAGAAGATAGTAGGACGGATGAAACGAATAAAAAGGGAGAGGATGTATTTGTAAAGAGGAATTATCTAGGATGGAGGCCCCACACTGTTTGAGTTAGGTCCTTGATTTGCTGTGTGACCTAGAACAGGTTACTTACTATCTCTGGGCCTCAATTTCCTTTATCTTAAAATAGTATCTACTTAGATGTTTGCACACCCCTGTTCACAGCAGCACTATTCCCAATAGCCAAGAGGTGGAAGCAACTCAAATGTTCATGGACAGATGAATGGATAAACAAAATGTGAAATATATCTATATCTATATACAGATATATAATTTAGCCAAAATGTGATATATATATAAAATTTCACCTTAAAAAAGAAGGAAATCTTGTCATGCTACAACCTGGATGAACCTTGAGGATGCTAAGTGAAATGAGCCAGTTACAAGAAGAAATACTGTAAGATTCCTCTTCTATGAGGTATCTAAGGTAGTCCCACGCATAGAAACAGAAAGTAGAACGGTGGTTTCCAGGGGCTGAGGGGAAGGGGAGCACGGAGGTTGCTGCAGTTGGTATGGAGTTTCAGTTTTGCAAGATGAAAAGGTTTTGGAGGTCTGATTCACAACAATGTGTACACTTAAGATGGTAAATCTTGTATATATTTTTCCCACAATAAAAAGGTAAATTAAAAAAATAGTACTTCATAGGGTTATTGTGTTAAATGAGTAAATACATGGAAAGCACTTAACATGATGCCTTAATAAGTGTTAAATTTTATATTATTACCGATATTAGTATCACTCCCTATCTCATGAACATGCCAGCTGTTTTTTTGTTCTGTGCTTGTTACTTCTTTGCTTTCTAAACTCCTTTCTACCCTACAAGGCCCTCCTCAAATGCCCCCTCCTTCAGGACTCCCTTCCTGAATTTTCGCTGTCTGAATATCCCCTGTCCCCACTCTGATGCTTCTGTTTGTACTTTTTCAGTGGCACCTACCATATTCTATCTTGTATTAGATACGTTTGTGTACTGCGTGTGTGTTGTTGTATGCGTAGGGTTTTATTCTTCTTTGTATCCCCTGCGAATCACACACATGAGAGACATAATCGTTTATGAACTTCATGAGTTATTTCAGCCTACACGATTCCCAGATTGAGTTGATTAATGTATTAAGTAGTTTGGATACAGTTGTTACTATGACAGAGCATACAAAAGGATCATATTTTTGACCTTTGTATTCCCAGCCACTACCATAACACCAGTATATACAAAATGCCCAATGATTGTTGAATGAATTCTACAATTTCTAGAACTGTAAGTAATTATGGGCCTTTAATGATTAAAAAGAGAGAATAGCAAATTACTCAACAAAATCACCTTCATGTTGATATGGAAGCTATCTACATCGGTTGTCTCGTGGTTTTTTACAGTGTATTTCTTTTAATAAGGATTGGAATAAGACACAAAAATTGAAATGGTTAATGTGACTCTTAAGGCTTAAAATTTATAGGTTTTCATCTGCTTTAAATTTTCTATTTCTCTTGTAGAAATAAATGACCACACATTTGGCAGCTTAAAATAACAGATTTATTTATCTCACAGTTCTACAGATCAGAAATCCAGGTGGGCTCAACTAGTTTCTCTGCTCCAGGGTCGTTAGGTCAAAGTCAGCTGCTGCTTCGGTTTGGCTCTTATCTAAACACTCAGAGAGAGATCCACTTCCAGGATGATTCATGTTGTTGGTAGAACTTAGTTCCATGCAACGTAGGATTAAGGTTCCAGCTCCCTTGCTGGCTCAGCCAGGATTCATTCTCAGCTTCTAGAGCTACCCATGAAAGCCAGCAATGGTTGTTCAAGTCATCTCCTGCTTCAAATCTCTGACTTCTTGTGTCTCATCTCTCTTGCTTCCGGTCTGAGAAAGTTCTCTACTTTGAAGGCCTCATGTGATTCAACTGAGCCCACCCGTGTAAATCCAGAATAATCTTGGTATTTTAAGGTTCTTAATTACATCTGAAAAAAATCCTTTTTGCCACTTGGACGGGTTTCAGGTATGAGCATGTAGACTCATTCCTCCTACTACACCATCCCTGTCTCTTTTTTTTCCCCTTAAAGTTTGTTTATATGACCATGTCATTTCTCCTTCACAATTTGGATTTTGCCGGTCATATCCCCCTGGTGTTGTTTCACATGTTACCCTGTTTCCGAGATTGCTTAGAAATGGGTAGTTAGATATATATTGTAGAGACATAATCAGATCAGGTTTCCTTTGGGGTAAGACTAGATCATAGGTGGTGGTGTGCTCTACCAGGAGGCCCTTATGTCTGGCTGTCTCTTGTGCAACGTTAGCAGCATTAGTGATCATCGACCTCAGCTCCCTTACTTCAGCAAGGATTGCAAAATGGTGCTGATATTCTTCTCATCTCATCGTTCCATCTTCAGTTACTTTTCTTTATTAACTGTTCGGTTATGCAGAGGTACAGTACGTTGGGAAAGGCCGGATAAAATTGGATTCTTTCCCCGTATTTTCTGGTTTTCAACGTGACTTAGTTATCTACTGAAAGTGACCAGTATTTTTTTTCTCAGTATGATTATTGACTCATCATTTTAATGTTTGAAATACTTATTATTGTTATTGCACTTATTGCAGTATTGCCCTTCCCGTTGCACTCACTGCTCTCACTGATGCTCAGATGTTTGTTCAGTGGGACTCTCTTGAGGTTAGCTCTTGAGTCCTGTTGATGGGACTTCAATAGTATTTCACAGTCTCCGTGCTGTCAGTAGAACACGGTGTTCCAGCTCATCTTATGCAGCTCCTGCCTCCTACCTGGCAGCAGGTGTTTCTCCATGCAGCTCTAAATTCTTTGAAAGGAAAATGCTATTTCGATTACCACAATTTAGGTACTGGGGCTAGTCATTGCTGCTGGTTTGGTCTTTGCTTCCAGGCTTTACTATGGTCTGAGCAAGGCAATTTTTTTTTTTTTTTAAATCATCATAGGTACATACTGACATTTCCAATTTAAATTCAGGATTATGGGATTTTAACTTAACCTCATTTAACTGTCTCTTATCTCTTTCTTCTTTCTCCTATGCTTAAAAAAAGATCGGTTTCCTAATGGCATCAGCATATTTCTTATTTGCTTTATGTCACAATATACACATTTGAGTCCTAGAACAAAAATATAGACAGCAATGATGATTACTGAAAATAGTTTGAAAATTTTTAACATTATTTTTCATTTAATAATATCTGCCATGGCCGTGTAGACAGATATTCCTCCTTCCTTTGTAGGGCTTCAGAATAAGCTGCGAGTCCTCTGTCAGTGGAAAATTGGCTTGTTTCCATTTTGTTGTTATTTCAAATATTGCTTCAATGAATAAATCTTTTTATGTTTTGGCCAGTGTATCCCTTGAACAGATTTTTAGAAGTGAGATTGCAAATTTCTCATGTAATTTTGCTGGATATTGCTAAATTCCTCCTCCATGGGGTTATGGCATTTTTATATTCCCACCAGCAATGTATGACATTGTCTGTTTCCCCATACCCTGGCCCATAGATTGTCATCAAATTTTAGAATTTTTGCCACTTTAATAGGTGATAAGTAGTATCTTAATGTAATTTAAATGCTTCTCTTATTTTGAACAATATTGAATAACTTTGGTTTAAGACATATTCGCGTATTTTTGTTTCTGAATTTTCCAAATCTCTTGTCCATTTTACTATCAGATTATTATACTTTTCTTTATTTTCAGAAACTTGCTATGTATTAGGGATAAAACCTTTAGTTAATGCTTTAAGTTGCCAATTTTTTCTCACTTTGTCATTTGTCTTTTTACATATGGTTTTTGTTTATTTCCCATTTAATTTTTTTTTCATTTTTTGTCAAATTTATTAACCCTACCCCTTATTGTATGTAGAATTTCAGACATGGTTAAGTATTTCCACACCCCTACGTTATAGAGGAATTCACTCATGGTTGTTGTGGTTGTTTTGCATTTTAAATCTCTAATCCATTTGAAATTACCATGTGTGGTGAAAGGAAAGGATCTAATTTTATTTCTCATTTGGCTATTAAGTTAACCCAACGTCACTTATTAAAAAGCCCATCTTTGGGGCACCTGGCTGGCAGTTGGTAGAGCATGCAACTCTTAATCTCAGGGTTGTAAGTTTGAGCCCCTCGTTGGGTATAGATTACTTACAAATATGATCTTAAAAAAAAATTAAAAGTCCGTCTTTTTCCAGTGGTCTGTATGCCACCTTTGTGTTATGCTTATTGTTCATATTCAGATCGTTCCATTGATCTGTATCTCTCTTCATTATTTGCCTGTTCTTTCTGACCTGCATTTGGTAACGATGGAAATTAGGAGCATATGAAGCAATAAAACCTTTGAAGACTAAAATCCATTGTGTAAATAGTTCTTACATTTAGTTGTTTTGTTTAAATGAGGGAAATAAACTCATTCTTTTGCATGTAGCAAAGGGAATGTGAACCTAAGTAAAGAGAGATTTATAAAAGTAAATTGTCTAAACTTTTCTTTAAGAGCCTTAGAAGGGTTTTGTGGGAACGCAGCCTGATGTAATTAATGCATGGGTTCAGGCTCTGGGGTCAGGATCTGCCGCTCAGCAGCTGCTTTGTTGTGGGCATGTTCTTGATTTCTCTCAGCCTTAGTTTCCTTACTTCTAAAACAGAGATAAGATCTGTCAGGGCCCTTGTGAGCATAGAAAGATCTGCGTGCCATCACCCAGCATAGCGTCCCATATAAAGGGCACTCAGGGAGTGTTGGTTCTTTTCTTTCCCTGCAGGGGAAAATGCATCTGTAACTTTTATGGTGAAGTTTTCTCCAGCTACTCATGAAAATAAGAACTAGCCTGATTTTTACTCTGCAAAGCTGATTAAATGAAAGGGGCAGATGAGAAATCAAAGTCCTTTACTCCCAATTACCTGGTAGTGGCTGCCTTCACTGAACGGCAGCCTTCCCAGGCTCGATTTTCACAGTGAAGAGGAAAAGTGGATTGACAACAACCACAGGGATTGTTGACTTCTAAGTCTATGTAAGCCCAGAAGGAGGGGAGAGTCAGAAGAAGGGTGGAGAGCAGAGATCACACTTTCCTCTTCCCAATACAGCATTGCTTTTGGCTTTCCAGTTTAAGAGGGGAATCTGGCTTATGATACATCCAGAAATTTCCAGAAAATCTCCTCTTCACTCTAAAAGCCCCTCTCTACCCTGAAGTTGTCAGAAATCTGAGCATTTTTCTGATAAAATGCTTTATTTTTTAAGATCCCCATATCAGATTTTTTTCATAGGGTCCTATTTTGCTTCATTTAGCCTACTAATTTTCGTAATTATCTACTTTAGATTGTGTTACAGTATAGATATATTTAAGGAATTTGTTTTGAAACCATATCTTAAGATCATTTTTAGAGGTTCTTTTTGTGAATTATCAGATTCCAATTCATAATTTTATTCCTTCCTTTTTAAATAAACCCATTGAAAGTAGTTCGTGCAATCCACCAATGTTAAGAACTATTATATGAATATGAAAAGGGGCTCCATAAATATGATTTGATCAGTTTTCATACAACATTGATTAGATTATATTCATATAACATTTGAAAGAATGTTTTCAAATACATTTTAATTTAATTTTTGCAACAGCATTGTTTTATGTCAGTATTGTTAACCATACTTTATAGTTGAGCAGACCAAGGCCCAGAGAAGTTAGATTTTAAATGGCTCAGGATCTCATAGGCAACTACAGTTTGAGACTAGAAATTCAGATTTCAACCTAGTGTTCTTTCCACACTGCTACAACTGAACTAAATTCATAATCAGCAAGAACACTCGTTTAGACAGGCATACATATTAAATTTTCCATATTTAACATCGTGTCAGATTTTCCACTGAATGAATCTTATGCTTCATTTGCAGTGTTCCATTTGTAATCTTTCAACCTTGCTTAGCTTTCTTAATTAATGTGAATAGCTAACTAGTCCTTTGGTATGTCCAAGTGAAAACTAAACTATTATGGAATAATGTTCTGGGAACTTAAAACCTACAGAGGATCAGTCCTCACAGAGTTAAAAAGAGAAAAAAGAAAAAGACACACAAGTAGCCCTGCTGGTTAAGGAAGAACTTCATGCTGATGTCGGTTTTGTTTTCCAGGTGGCATTACATGCTTGTGGAGTGGCAACAGACATGGTGATTGAGCACTGCATCAAAACGCGGGCTTCCTTTGTCACGTGCCCTTGCTGTTATGGTTTCATTCAGAACACCTCAAAGTTTAATTTTCCCAAAAGGTGAAATGTAGTGTTCGCCCTAAGGCATCAATATGGGGAGTAAAACTAAAGCACAAAACTCATTTGATACAACGTTGCAATGAGGTTTCCGTTTTGAACTCACTTCCTCTCTCCACAAAGGCAGGTACTGTTTATAAGTTATGTAAGGAAGAGAGGATCTCCTCCATGGCTGCTCCTTGATTTTTCTCCTGGATCCAGCTCCTGAAATTTAGCAGCAAGTCTGAGAGTGAGCTGTAGGTTCAGCACTTCTCGTCACCGATGAGAGGCAGCAGGTGTTGTGGTTACGTCCTCAGCACCTGCAAGTCTCCCACCTGGGTGCAAATATTGGCTCCGCAGACTTCTACAAGTGCTTTCACCTCAGGCAGTGTACTTCAGCTCTTCTTGCCTACAGTTTCTCATCTACAGAATGGAGGTCATAACAGTAACTACCTCAAGGTTTTGTGAGGATGGGATGCTATATATGTCAGGCACTTAGAAGCAGCATAGAGTAAGCACTCAGTAAAATGTGAGCTCTTGCCAGGTACGGTAGTAACAGTAGGAGTTTTACATACTGCCCATGGGTACTGATTAATCTGCAAGCCAGACAGCCATTTTTACAGTCCTTATCCCACCTACAAGCGGGAGACATTTTACTCCTCACCACTTTGACCTAACCGATTGGACGGCTGCTGTCTTGGTGTTCATGACATTTTACTCTCTGAATCATAGTTATTGAGAATCATGCTGATGATTTTTTATAGAATAGATTATAGAGTAGAATTAGATTAATTATAGACTAGATTAAATAGGTTAGTTTTGAAAATTCTATAAAGTGTCAAAAAAAGACTTCTTGATCATTTGCATGATTACTTTTAAGAAGTCTTAGAAAATTTCCATCAGCATTTAAACCTAAAGGCTTCTATCTGAGTGAAGTAATAAAGTACAAACAATAGACTTCTTTTTCTTTGTCTTTGATTTTTTTTATTTCATTGTTTTGTTCTTTACCACAATTTGCAACTAGTTGAGAGAAAACCAAAGGAACTTTGGAAAAGCAAATAATAACAAGGTTTATTCAATAGCTGAAATTTCACTCTGTTCTGAATCTATACAGATCAAATGTATATTTTACAACCCATCAAGACATCTTAAGTCTAGCACTATAAAGATTTTTAAGAATATTAATTTGAGTTATTCAGCCTGTGGCTTCACGTAATTGATTTTAAAATCTTACTTTAGTGTCTGTCAACTTTTTCATATCTCTGTAGATTTATTGCCATTTTCTCCTTTTGTCACTGGAAGACGCTCCTGGGCCTTTATCCCTCTGCCCTAATCACCCCAGTGTCAGGTACCAGCAGACAACTAGGGATGACCCCTCTCCCCAGAGCCACTGACATTATTCAAATTAGCCAGTCCCAAGCTTGTTCATCCTGCCTTGGAATCCATAATAAAGGCTCTTGCCCACATTGTATCCCATGCCCTCTGCTTCCTCACCAGCCCTGATGCTTCCCCATGTGGCCCTGTGTGGCAGGCCATGCCCTCTCCTCTTGGAAAATGTTGGGAAGAAACTGTCTTTTCAATGGTAAACATCTCCTGATCTGTTGGCCTCACCATACCTGAATAGAGTAAAACCTACATTAAAACACCTGGATCTGTGTGCACCCATGTGGGGAAGAAAAAAAATAAATGGTTGTGCATCTCTAATAGTGTAAACAATCTTTGAAAAATTCTTCAAAATTAATAGCATACTGAGAGTGTGCTTTTGGCTTTTTATAAAGACATTTCAGACTGGCGTAGTTTTTAGTTTAAGATAGCATTATGTACTCCTCAGATAAAATACCTACTATTGTTTATAGTTTCTGCTCTTACTCTTTGATATCTCGACTCCTAATCTTTGGTGTCTAAAATAATGACTCTTTTTTCTTTTCTATTTCAGTGAACAATTCAAGAAAACTTTATCGTACAAGGTAACCTTAAGGAGTTACAGATGTCTTTCTAATATACTTTTTATTCCTTCTTTATATTTTCCCCTCCCAAGTTTCTAATGGAATATATAATCTATAGTTATCTTGGAATTACTCATCAACATGTAATATGGCGGGGGTTGTTTTATTTTTTTATGTTTTCTTTTGTTTTGTAAATCAAGATTAAAGTCCAAGTAGGTAGCAAGATTTGTGAAGGGTCTGAGAGTTTACCCTGCGAGCTTACATGCCAGCCTGCCACAATTCCATGGATGCCGGCAGATGGGAGACTTCTGAGTCAGAGGCCTGGCAGTAGGAGTAGCCAGACTATCATCATTTTTGTCCTGACTTCCTGAGACCCAGTTCCCACAGGGCAGCACAAAAAGGGCCACACGACACCTACATACACAGTGAATTGCATTACAGGAGAGGGAAACTGAGCTTAGGAAACCCAAATGTTTTAAGATTTAATCTTGCTCCCGAGCAAGACAGTACGTATTTTCCAAAGTTGCTCACTATATAAACATCTTTGAGAAGATAATCTGGGACACAGGCAATTTTTCTGTAAAAAGTCAGACAGTAAATATTTTGGGTTTTGTCAGCCGCTTAAAAATCTCCCACCTATTCTGCTTTGTCCTTGCCATTGTTGTTGCTTTTGTTGGTGGTGGTGTACGATCCTTTAAAAATGTAAAGACCGTTTTTAACTTGAGAGCCATACAGAAAGAGGTCATAGGCTAGATTTGGCCTGTAGGCCATAGTCTGCCAACGCCTGGTCTGGAACAAACGCAGCGCCTCTACTCATAGGCGTGAAGAAACACAAGAACTGTTTCTCAACAGTAGTCAGAACATTACATAGTTTTGAGGCATCAATCTGAGCAAAATAGTTGCCAGCTTTCTGAATATCACCACTAACTCATTGGCCAATAACATGACATAATGCAGTCTAAAAATATGGTAATGGTATTTGCCAGAAATACATGAATAATCCCATTAAAACTTGATAAATTAGATACTTAGTTCACTTTTTGCACAGACTTACTAAAAATATATAGTCTCATTTTACATGCCAGGCCCCACCTTTCAAGATTTTTCCCTTCTCCATCCAACGGTTAAGTAGCGGGGGACAGTGACCAAAAACTGTTCATTTCTACCACCGTGGCACATATATCTCCTTCACCTCTACTTTATAACCTTAAACAGGCACCTCCAACTCCAAGAGTGTTGATGCTTTCATCCAAAACCAGACTTTCCTGGTCTTTACCTACTGGATTTTAAGTTTGTATGTCTTAGGGAACTGTAAGGTTTTTTGGGAAACATTAGGACCCCGGGAACTTTATTTTCATAAGATTCAAAACACTTTATATTTCTTTTATAAGACTGCCAATAAAGTAGACAATGAGTTGAAAAAATAAAAACTAGGCCCCGTTTTTAGTGCCTCTTTGAGTGATGCTAGCTAAAAAGAAACTGAGAGGATGAGTGGACAAAACCTAGGGCAGTGAAGAGGTCAGGTGCCACAGTCTCACTGGCTGGAAAAGAATATAACATTTCTAAAGAATAGCGACAGGGCACCCAGGCTCTTCCAGAGAGCAGAAAACTCACTGGTACCCAGTCTACTGGATCCACTCCTTCTCCCACACCCCCAAAAGCTGCTTGGCCACCAGCCCTTTTCAGGATCTCAGATATAAAGGCTCCAGAGACAGGTCTGAACTTCTTGGATACTATGGCAAGATATTTCTTGACTGAACCATGATGGGTGGGCCACCAGGCAGGACTAAATGGAGCTGGTGCCCAAATATCTTGAGAGTTACTTTGGAAGTGTTTTTCTCCACAATTCAGTTTAGTCAGCAAACCTTTACTGACTTCCTGTTCTGTGCCTTCTCCTTCCAGAATTTAACTTCTGTTGGGGAGAGCACATACACAAATAATTCCAGGAAAATCTGACAAGCACACCAGAGGTGATTGCCTCAACATTAAGTGAGTCTTGACTTCCAAACACTGTGAAGACAATGGACATGCTTTTTCTTGCCTTTTTTTCAAATTATGTAATTCTAAATCCTTCTTCTGCCCCCTTTTTGATGCTGGTTCATGGCGGCTTAATACAAGTTACTCATTTGAACCACTTATTAGTGTTCTGTCCATTGGCTACTAAATTTTACAGTGTTGTTGATGTTTTAATGCATAAAAGTTGAGACAGAGGTAACCCTTCAAAAAAGAACCAACATCACACAATCACTTCAATCACCTTATTAAAAAATGGAGGCCTCAAATTGAATGCACAAAAGACTGAAGGGGACAAGTGAGGAAGCGGAGTTCAAACCTTTGTCTGAGCTGGCAGGTGAGATCATTGACACACTTGGCGACTGCAGCTGTTCGGATGAACAGCTGCCATGGGAGTGTTGCGGTATCTCCTCTCTGCCCGAACACTCCCCTTTGGCTGCTCGCAGATTTCAGAGTCTGTGTAGACTCCTCAGCTCTCTGCCATATAGACTCTTGTTGTTTTGGCATGAAAGCAGTCTTTTCTAAAATTGTCAAGCAGAACAAGAATTTCCTTCCCACTTCCTCAGGTCATCCTTACGGTTGCCCTTAAAGTAGAAGTAGATGAACCTCCAGCAGCCCTTTCGAGTGAGAGGACAGTGAGTGAGCCGGCTTCCTCTCCTCCAAAAGGACAAGGGAAGAGTCCAGAAAAGCGTAGGAGCAGCCAGCACTCTGCTGGGTGTCCCAGAGAACTACAGAAGCCTCAAATAGTGATGATCTCCAGCACCGCCTTCTTCCCTGGCAGTTGGAAGAAAAGCCACTTAGACTGTCTCCTCGAAGCCATGTTCCAGAGATTCAGATTTTATTAAAGGAAAAATATAAGTGAATTTTAGGTCTTTTCATTTAACACATGATCATCACACATTGTAACCATAGTTTTTGCCAAAAGTAGCTGCCTAACTGGCCTGAGGATTTCCCTTGCATCCGTTCTTAAGAACTGCATCTCAAGAACCGTCTACTTGAAGGGGAAAAGTTCCTGAGTACCGTTTTCTGAAAATGTGTTTCTTTCACAAGTATTATTTGTGCAGTACTTTATTCATTTAAACAATAGAGAACTCCAGAAAAGTGAGGTCGTTTTTATACGTTTTGCCGTGTTGAAGCAAAAGACTCAAACAGACCCACATTCTATTGCTTGTTGTTTTAGGAGCACATGATCCTGTGCAGGTTTGCAGATCAGACGGCTGTCCAGCTCCCACCCCAACGGAGACTCGTAGGTATGTGTGCTCGCAGAGCAGCTGGTGAGTACATTACGTACAGTATGCCTAGGAATGAATGGACCGGCTCTATATGGGGAACCTGGTCCACTAATCACTGAGACACTAAAGTTCGTTTTTCCCAGAAAAGGCAATCTGTGTTGAAAAGGGCTTTGTAGGTATAAGAGTATTTTATCCCATTTTTGTTAACATAAAGACTTTTAAATTCATCTTCAGTATTTGTACATTGAGTAGAATTATGTGAAATCACTTTCTCACTGTTATGAACAAACTAAAGGATCTGTCAAAAACTACAGAAGAAAATATAAAGACGGAAAAATCAGCTATGCACGCCAAAATTAATTCATTAAAATATTGGGGAAAATATACTTGTATATTATTAATCATAGACCAATTTATTCGACATCTGTAATAGTAAATATCACCTCAATTGGAAGGCCTGCAATAGCATTTTAAGTTGAAGTAATGAATTTATCCAAGACTTTGCTTTAGAAAAAGAAATAACTTTTAGAAGGACAATAGCAGCTAACAGTTACTGCACATCTAGGTGCCGAGCTAAATGCCCTTACCCATTATCTCGGTAAATTCTAATGAAAATACTTATAGGGTATATACTGTTATTTTAGTACTGGGACAAAAGCTTGTCCAGGATCCTTAACCTGGTAGATGATGGAGGCACGCTATGTTCATATTATTCCAGACATGAAGCTCTTAACCACTTTTGCAATGTCTCCCAGTGATGGGTCATATCCCTGGAAGGCTAGGTTCCAAAATTAGGGCTTGAGAAGATTGAGTGGGTCAAAAATAATCTTAAAAATTATTTAGAAAAGCCCCACATTGGAGACCATCATAGTATATTGGAAAACAGATTCCCAATTCTTTGGCTGAGCACCAGATGTGATGCTTGCATCCAGCGACCGTGTTGGATGAGAAGTAGTTATCTTCAAACTCTAAAGTCAAAGTCAGCGTAACAAGATACACACAGAGAGGCATCTGAGACCTCAGGCTAAAGGAAGAAGTGATTTTCTTCTCTTTCTCACACTCCGGAGCATAAACATACGGAAAAAGCCCTTCCTCTCTCCTGCCGGCTACCTCTTTCTCTTTCCCACTCTTTTTCTCTTCCTCCTCCCTTCCCCATTCCCAACACTCTGAGCTAGTTGAGTGTACATTTGAATGTTCAGGGAGTGCTAGACGGGAAGTTGCTGGAGTTGAAAAGGAGGAGGAGCCTTTGGCGTGATCACTGGCATGAGGAGAGGGAAGGTCATGTTCCAAGTCATAGACTCCATCAAATGTCGACATCTATACTTTGCGTGGGTCATACTTTTGTTCTGTGAACATTTTAGGAAGCTTCAGAGGCCCCAAAAGGTAGACTACCAACAACTGAATTTCAGTTGTAAAGATACTTCTTCAATATGTGAAAACATGAGATTCTTTTACATAATAGAAAAGGAAAAATTAACTGGACTGGGATCAAAGCCAAAGGTAGATGAGCTGCAGTGTAAATCCAGGGTGGGTACTGAAGGAATGCAGGGAGTCTATTCTGACAGAGAATGTTTCATTCTAAACTGAAGAGTAGATGGTGGGCGGGGGGCGCTTGACAGATGTCTTAGAAGATGAACAGTATTTTAAGGGACAAAAAGAATGCAGGCGCTCAACTGTTGATGAACGGGGAGGGCTGTGGGGGGACGATTTCGCCTAAATGGAATTCAAGACATCTCTTTTTATATCATTTCTAACACAGTTCATCCTTTTTGGCATAGGGGCTTTTAAGGAAAAAGTACAAAATAAACATTTTAAATCTGAATGTCTCCTTGCCAATTTTTACCTACTGATTTCACAGTTTTTCTTTGAGGGTTCTTCTGCCTTCCACAGAAGAACTTGTCTGTTTCAGTTATCTGCTTTCACTTCTATAGCTGTTCAATTTTAGCAGTTTCTGTGGACATTCAAGTAAATTATTAAAAAATACTCTTTAGTCATTATTATAATTAGGAGGGAAAATGGAATTAAGTTCTGCATAGTCAGTAGCCTTTTGGAGGATGAAGTTTGTATATTGAATTTAAAGAAATTGAAAATATAAAAGTGAATTATAGCTTTGAATATATTCAACCCCAAGTCATTTTTATTTCCTAAGCTACCTTTAACATAGAAATTTGCATTTGCCAAAGGAACACAAATTAGCTGCTTTGCTTGCCAGTCAGGTTTTCTCTTTTGTTTTCCAAAGATTACAAAGAAAATTGAATACCACTCTTTTATAAGGGTGCAGGAGTTCTGAAAATTGATTATATTACACACAACATTACACATCCACCTGAAATAACCAAAGCACAATTAAGAATTTTCTCAAATATTTTTCATTTCTCATTTTTCCTTGTCCTAAAAATTGCAGGTTCAAAAGTAGCATGTCTTTCAGATGTCTCTTTGTTAGCATGATACTTTAAATATTATTAAAGATAGATGTTATTTTTTTCACAATATTACAGGTAATATATTTCCATAGGGAATATAGACACAAGGTCTTTAAATGTATTTTTAACCAAAGTGGGAAATAGGATCTGTAGTCTATATTTGAAATTAATTTGTAAGTACATTTTAAAAAGTTAACATGCTCAAAAAAAAAGTTTGAACAGGGGCATCTGGGTGGCTCAGTCAGTTAAATATCTGCCTTCCATTCAGGTCATGATCTCAGGGTCCTGGGATTGAGCCCCACGTTGGGCTCTATGCTCAGCAGGGAGTCTTCTTCTTCCTCTGCCCTTCCCCACCCCTCCCTCTCTCTCCCTCTGTCCCAAATAAGTGAATAAAATCTTTTAAAAATATTAAAATTAAAAAAAAAATTTTAAAGTTAACATTCTCAAAGATAAACTCAAAATGCAGGAAAGACCTCAATGTGAGACAGGAATCCATCAAAATCCTAGAGGAGAACATAGGCTGCAACCTCTTTGACATCGGCCACGGTAACTTCTTTCAAGACACATCTCCAAAGGCAAGTGAAACAAAAGCAAAAATGAACTTTTGGGACTTCATCAAGATAAAAAGCTTCTGCACAGCAAAGGAAACAGTCAACAAAACTAAGAGGCAGCCCACGGAATGGGAGAAGATATTTGCAAGATATTTGCAAATAACACTATGGATAAAGGGCTGATATCCAAGACCTATAAAGAACTTCTCAAACTCAACACTCAAAAAACTAATAACCCAGTCAAAAAATGGAAAGAAGACATGAACAGACACTTCTCCGTAAAAGGCATACAAATGGCTAACAGACACACAAGAAAATGCTCAACATCACTAACCATCAGGGAAATACAAATGAAAACCACAATGAGATACCACCTTACACCAGTTAGAATGGCAAAAATTAAGATAGGAAACAACAAATGTTGGCAAGGATGTGGAGAAAGGGGAGCCCTCTTACACTGTTGGTGGAAATGCAAGCTGGTACAGCCACTCTGGAAAATAGTATGGAGGTTCCTCAAGATGTTAAGAATAGAACTACCCTATGACCCAGCAATTGCACTACTGGGTATTTACCCCAAAGATACAGATGTAGTGAAAAGAAGGGGCACATGCACCCCAATGTTCATAGCCCCAATGTCCACAATAGCCAAACTGTGGAAGGAGACGAGATATCCTTCAACAGATGAATGGATAAAGAAAATGTGGTCCATATATACAATGGAATATTACTCAGCCATCAGAAAGAATGATTACCCAGCATTTGCATCAGCATGGATGGAACTGGAGGGGATTACGCTAAGTGAAATAAGTCAAGCAGAGAAAGACAATTATCATATGGTTTCACTTGCATGTGGAACACAAGAAATAGCATGGAGGACATTAGGAAAAGGGAAGGAAAAATGAAGGGGGGGTAATCAGAGGCGGAGACAAACTATGAGAGTCTATGGACTCCGGGAAACAAACTGAGGGTTTCAGAGGGGAGGGGGGTGAGGGATGGGTTAGCCCAGTGATGGGTATTAAGGAGGGCACATATTGCAAGGAGCACTGGGTGTTATGCGCAAACAATGAATCATGGAACACTACATCAAAAACTAATGATGTACTGTATGGTGACTAACATAACATAATAAAAAAAAAGTTAACATTCTCTAAATTGTTAGCAGAATCAAATCTGTGAAATGTCATATGTGATTGTCTTTTGTCCATATTGATCAAGAATTAAGTTGACAGAAACTAAATAGGACTTGGGGCAAATAGCATTCTCCATATATTTGTACATATTGTCACTGTGTAGAGTCCCTTAGACAGATTGAAATTGCACTGTTCCTTGTAGGGTGTCTCATGATACCATTTTACTGTATTTCAGGAAAACAGTGCATGTGCCTAGTGGATCTGGATCGAGCAAGAGCTGCAGAAGAACGTGGTTACTCTGTTCAAGTAATATCCATGGAGCCAGAAAGCTGCTCTCCCAAAAATAACATGATCGTGGGAGTCCCCATTTAGAAGGAGATATTCACATGATGTTTTGCATCCGTCTTCATGATGAAAGCCCAGTGGCATTTAGGAGGTTCTTGGCATAACTAGAAAACAGCATTAGCCATCTTGAACTTATTGTGCTCAGGAAGTAAAGCAGCAGGAAAATCACGGAAGAAAGGCTGCCTGCAAAGCATCACAAATGCTCTTATAATGTATGATTAAAGGACCGCTGGTTTGCCTAGTGAGAATCCCTGGAAGTCTCAGCTGCCAACAGAATAGTACTCACCAGTGGAGGTTCCATCACTGGAATAACAATTTCCTTCTCAGTTCACAGCTTTCCTGGTCTTGTCAATTTGATGTTCAATTCAAAACAGCGAATTGAAGCCTCTGTAATCATTGCAGCCTTTATAATCCTTTAGCTAATCAAATGGAGACCAAAACTAGATTCAGTGGGATGGGTTGGTTGGTTGGTTGGTTGTGTTTTTTAATAATTGTACTTTTTCTATTATTTTTAAAAATATCTAGTCAGGCAACGACGGTATGGTGAAATTTTTAAGCCAGGATGAGTTGGACTTGTATTTCATTTCATATACTTCTTTAAATATGTTTCCCATAAATTACCAAATGAGATCATCACTGGTTCAGACGTTTTATATGAATACATAAAGTAATTGCAGGAAATTTCCCATTATCGGAACATGAAATTTGAACATGAATTCTAACTAAACAGTAAATACATTGATTAATTAATTCCAGTTTATAAATAATTATTGAGGAGCCATTATTTTCAAGACCCTGGCCTAGATTCTTCTAAGGATACAAAGATGAGTTGCAAGACACATGGTGCCTTGCCTATGGAATAAATCATGTAAAAGAAAAATTAATGAATTAGTTCTTTATGTCATAATATAATGTAAGGTCACAGGATTTGTTTTCCAGATATCAATCCTATTTTTTTAGTTACATTACTTTGGCAAAATTTATTGAATGTAGATTGGAGGTAAGAGGAGTACAGAGCTTGGAAGCTCATTTGAATATTTCCCCTTCTCACACTTCTCCTCAGTCCACCAGCCAAACTTTTTAAAGACAGATAACACATCCTTTCTCACATGCTGCTAATTATTTAACTTCTACGTGTCCTAGGTTATTCCATTTGAGATGAGATTTATTTCATTGATCTTGATGTTTTCAACCCCTGTATGACACATATCATGAGGAAGAAGGACTTTAATAAATAAGTCTTTCATCATTGTGACTTAAAATGCAGGAATAATTTATTCAGGGGAGGGGGACTTGAATTCTTGTTTTCTGAGATAAAATTTAAGAAAAGAATTAACCATCAGCCTTGAGTTTTTTAGTCATTTTTACCTATATATATACCATGCTCTTTTATCCTGGGCTTTCTTTTTTAAATGGAGGTATAATTTACAGACAATAGAATAACAGATTTTAAGTGTTGAGTTTGAGAACTTTTGACAAATATATATATATATATATATATATA
>NW_024423453.1:2155222-2191108 GCF_017311325.1 Ursus maritimus
TATATCTCCATGCAACTGCCACCAGAAATAAGATATAGAATATTTCCACCAGTGCAGAAGGTTCTCTTACGTCTCTTTCTGTTCGACTTCACCCACCCCAAAGGTCATCCTCCATTTTTCTATCTATTTTTGTCCTTCATATACATGATGTCATTTAGTGTGTAGTCTTTTGTTTCTGGCTTCTTATGCCCAAGATAGTGTTTTTTGAGAAATAGCCACATTGGTATATGTATCAATAGTTTCTTCTTATTCTTAAGTAACATTCTATTATATAAATTTATCAAGATGTATTTATTCACTCTTCAATTGGTATTTATTTGGATTATTTCCACTTTGAGGATATTACAAATAAGCCTATAAGTATTCTTGTACAAATCTTTTTGTGGACATATGATTTCACTTCTCTTGGATAAATACCTAATAGACTTGCTAGGTCATTGAATAATGAATGTCGATTGCCAAACAATTTTTCCAAAGTGGTTGTACCATTTTCTATTCCCACCAGCAATGAATAAAAATTCTAGTCCTCCACAACACCCTCAGAACATTTGATATTGTCAATATTTTTTTATTTTAACTATTCTGGTAGACATGAAATGGTACCTCACTGGGATTTTAATTTTCATTTCTCAGATGATGAGTGATATTAAACATCATTTGTAAAGTGAATGTCCAAGTCTTTTACTCATTTTTAGAATTAGGTTGTTTGGGGTTTTTTATTGTTGGTTTATAAGAGTTCTTTATATACTCTGGTTAAGAGATCTTTGTCAGATATGTCTATTGAGAATATTTTTCCCAGTCTGTGGCTTACCTACTCATTTTCATAATGAATGTTTTAATTTTCAGGAAGCCTAATTTATCTTTTTGCTGGTTAATGTTTTCTATGTCCTCTATAATAAATCTTTACTGAGGTTATGACACTGAGGTTATGAAGATTTTTCTTATGTTTTCCTATAGAAACTTTATGGTTTTAGCTTTTTACATTTTAAGTCTATGATCCATCTGAAATTAATATTCACATGGAGGTAGGTAGATTTTGAAAAATATACATTTGTTCTGGCACCATTTATTTAAAAACCTTTTTTCCTCTCGTTGAATTGACTTGGCACCTCAGTTGAAAATTCATTGATGTATGTGTATGAGTCTATGAGGTCTCTAGTCTGTTCCATTAATTTGTTTGATTACTGTAGCTTCATAGGTGATCTTCTTATTTCTCATTTTCCAGATTGTTTTAACTTTTCTAGATCCATTGTATTTCCATATAAATTTTTTAAATGGCTCATCAATTTCCTTAAAAAAAAAAAAATAGCCTGCTGGGATTTTTAGTGTTGTCTGATATCTTTGGATCAATTTAGGGAAAATTAACGTATTAGCAATATTGAGTCTTATAATCCATTAATATTTTCTAAATTTCAATATAGATGTTTTGTTTTATTTATTATTTGATAGTTTTCATGCCATTACGTTGTTTTTTACATGTTGTTCCCAGTACCCAGAATAGCCTCCTCTTACCCCTCCCATTAACTTAAGCTCATTCTTAAGGTCTTCTGCTCTTAGACCTGACCTGAGGAAAGCCTGTCCTAACTTTCCTGGAGTTAGGTACCTGTTAGAGAATGTGCACCACCCAGAGGAGTCTTTTCCATCCACCCCAAGTGACTCAAGGCACCCCACGAAGAAAGCCCCCTATGATAAGTATTGAGAATACAAAAGGAAGTGACTCCACTGTTTTCCCACCCTTGTTCTCAGGCATGGAATTCTCCAGCTGTGATGGTTGTGGCTAGTCATAGATATGGGTGTTAATGTTTGCCCTCAGGACACGATTTCTCTATCTAAATCCTTTCCGAGGCTCCTTCTCAGCCAGGGTAAATAAAAGAGGTTGGATGCAGGCAGCAGGAAGGTTGCTGTAATGACAACAATCCCAGCAAGTGACCTGGTTTCACCCCCACACTTGTCTGTCAGAAGCAAAGCTGCTCCTCACGGATCTCTGTCCCCCACAGCTGTAAGATTAGAAGCCAAAGATCATTTTTCATTAACTTTCAAGCCTGGCTCAGAGATAGAGAGGTATAATTATTAATGACTAAACAATTTTATCTTATTTAGGGAGTCATTTCAGTCATATTAGAAATCAAAATATTTTCAGAGCACACATGTGAAATAGTATGTGAATAACAATAATTAAACATTTAACCTCATTCTCAAGATTTTGGCTTACAAGTGTTATCCACTCCATGGCTCAAGAAAATTGCCATCAATAGAACTTCCACATATATCTGTTTTTCTATTGGCATTCATAATAAAATTAGAGATATGTTCCTGTGGAAGTGGTATAATTAAATCATTAAGAGGGAGCAATACTTTTTTAAGCTACAATTTTTAAAAAACGATTCTCAATGCAAAGTAGTTAGGCGTTTTCAATAGATATTTTTTATACGCCAGAAATACATGTCTGTTGAAGAAAAACTGGAAGACATGGCTAAATAAAAAGGAAAAATTTTTAAATCACTGTTACTACTTTGTTTGATATCTTCCTAGACTTTGTTCTATACGCACAGAAGCACACAGAGATGAGATTTATTTAGCAAACACTAACATAGCATTTAATGTTTGCTAGGCACTCTTCTAAGTCCTTTGTAAATAATAACTCGTTTTCAATCCTCATAATGACCCTAAGAGCTAGATGCCATTAGTCATCTCATTTTATAGAAACTAAGGCCAATGTTTCGTAGTCAGAGCAGACCCAGCTTTGAAGTCAGCTAGTAGTTGGCACAGCTTATACTCTATTTCAGGCTCCTTAGCAATCCTATCAGGACTGGCTGAGATTTGCTATAGTAACAAAATCTCTCTGCCTTCTGAAGTTCTACACAAGAAAGTTGTATTTTTCACTCGTATTCCATACCCGTCCAAGTCAGCTATGACTCTACGCCCCATTAGCTTCACACCTGACCAAGAAGCTTCTATTAGAAACATAGCTGGTCTCATGGAAAAGGAACTAGACATGGCAAACTATCAGCTAGCTACTAAAGATTCTGCTGAGATGTGCTATACTTCACTTCCCTCATTTTGTTGACTTAAGCAAACTATGTGGCCCCTCCTGGGTTTAACAGAGTGGGGATGTACAACCTTGGTGGAGGGAGGTTGCATATAATTGCAGATAGCACCGTCATGTACCACCAACAATGTAGTTGAAAGGGGAAGAGGAGAGGAGGAGGAGGAAAAGAAGGAAGGAAAGAACAGAAAGAAAAGGCCAATGCATCATCCAGTTCAGAAATGGAGATTCTGAATGCAATTGACTTGGAGTAGGGCATTTTATTCAATCAATCAAAGAGGGAAGGCATGTGCCATAAGCGTTTCCTGTCATTGCTCTGTGGACCTTTCACACTTACTACTGGAAATGAATTTTCCAGAAAAACACTGAAAGAAGTTGTTTTCTATTATTATACAAGATTGGAGAAACTTCTATTAACTGTAGTTTTGGATTTGCAAATTTTGCCTCATATATTAAAGTGCTTGATCTGTAATGCCAAATATTCCTTTAGGAAGGTATGAGTTTTTACTCCTAGGAATGTATAATTATTCATATTCCTATACCCTTACCCAATACAGACATTATCAATTTTTGTTTAATCTTGGCCAATTTAATGGGCAAAGTGCTATTTTGTTTTGATATTTTGTTTTGATATTCATTCTTGAAGTTATTCATGTGATTGCACACTTTTCACATGGTTATTGACCATTTATATTTTGTGACTTGCCTGTTCATCCATTTATTAATTTAATCGACACATCTAGTGAGCTCTTGTTTAAGGTCAAGTATTGTGTCCACATTTCTTATTCATTTTTTGTCTGGTACTTTCATCTTTCATATAAAGATTACTTAAGATTTATTGCATTACAATTTTTTAAGTTGGCTTTTATGGAGGAAGGTGTTTTTGTTTTGCTATTATAAAGTTAAAAATACACACTTGGTCACATATGTCACTCTCTTCATTGTGATTTCTGCTTAGAAAGATTTTTCCCACCCAGCGATAAAAAAAAAATATCCACCTATATTTTTGGTATTCTAGTTCTTTAATAGTTTTAGTTTTTATACTTAAACCTGTAACCCAGCAAGAATTTCTTCTGGTGGGTGGTTTGAGGTGGAAATCTACGATTTATTTTCACATTAGTTACTTTCACATACCGTTTTACAACTTCATCGTTTCCATTGATTTGAGATGTCTGTAGTAAACTAGTATACTTGAGACTTTCTTCACTTGTATTACTTTGTCTTGAATTCTAGTACCAACATCACACTCCCTAAACTATTACAGCTTTATAATACATTTTGACATGTAACAAGGTAAACTTTATTTTGGCTGGTCATGGGAAGGGTTTGTGACCTGAGACACGGAGAAGGTTATGAACTTCTCCTGAAATTATGCCCTGCAGTTCAAAACAAACAAGTATTTTCCTAAAGAGGGGGACCATAGTTTCAATTAGACTCTCAAAAGGGTCCATAACTACAAATAACGTTAGGTATTACTGATGTAAAGAAAGTGAAAATGTAACAGAATTCAATGTTCTGCACTAAAGAATTAGCCAAACGTTAGAATCTTTTTTCAATATTTACAATAAAAGAATCATTATTTGCTTTTTCATAGCGCTCTAAAGAAGCCAGGTTTTGTTCATTTGTGTTTGTTTGCTTTTAGGTCTAGTTTATGTGACCCAAGTAACAACAGTTTATAGTCAAGTAAGAAAATCCAAAATTAACAACAAACAGGAGAATATTTACTGGGTGCCTCATCCAAAGGGTCCTGAGAATTTATATAATGCGAGTCAGATACTGTGTCAGCTGGTGGCCCCTCCTAGAAGAAAGCTTTCTGCCCAACTAATCTAAATTGGCCTCTTCCAGTTCCTCTGTCTCCCTATGATATGTTTGTGTATGTTTATTACGATTTCATCAGTAGAATCTAAATCCCAAGCAGTCTGTTTTATCCACCATTATCCTTCAGTACTTAATCCAGCGTCAGGCACATAGTAAGAACTCAGTAAATATTTATAGAATGAATATTATATTTTAACACCTTCCACGTGGGGTAAAAATACATATGAAGTTTCTCTTTCTGCTCTGCAGACACATATTCAGGCATCAAGCATGCGGGACTTTTGTTTTATTTTGGTTTGTATTGTCTTTGTTTTGTTTAATATTTTAAGATATGCTTGGCAAATCCAGTGCTGATGAAGACTAAGAAGTGACAGTTACTGCCTATGTCATCTGAATAGTTTTTATGAAGGAGATACTAGTAAGTTATTTCCCTGTCCATGGAGCAAAAGGCAAAAGGGAGTGTGCTCAAGGAGATAAAGTGCTCAACAAATGTTAGCTTGATATTTTCCGTGATAAACTTGCCCCAGCATAGAGCATGGCTCTGATGAGGTGCTTAATACATATCTATAAGTGTTACTGAATGACCGTAAAGAGCTAAAACAGTGGAACGTACGATCTATAGGGAGATGTCAGTTCTCTGTTACTAGAGCTGTTTCAATGAGAAGAAGCTCGCTCTTCACACATCTGACAACTGGGCTCAGTCACAGATCATCTCTCACCATCTGCCTACATTTCAGTCCAAAGGGGAGCATATGCAAAGCCTTGGAGTCCCACAGACTATTTCTCCTGTACAATGCTTACTCCTTTGTATAAAATAGCTCACTCAATTATCTGAGAATAATAGAAAACCCTGTATAATTTTGGAATGTGGCACATATTTTGTTGAGAACTACCATATCCCATTAGAAGTTCTCGGTAATTAGGAAAAGGAAGCTAGAACGTCTTGGATAGAAAAGGAAATCCAGCATATGGGTAAAAATTTACCATAGATACTTAAAACTGTGGCTTGTCTACTTAATCAACTAGGAGTTGAATATAATAGTAATAAAGGTGAATTTTATACATAATCAAATTTATTTTGCTGCAAGTTTTAAAGTCATCTTGTTTATTTCTTTGATTTAATCCTGTCTTATTTATATTCAGTCCTTCATAAATCATCTACAGTTTACTTTGAATTTGATGAGACTAAAAATACATAGTACATTCCTGGCTAAATGGCAACTGTTCTCCCCTTATTACATTTTGAGTGTCGAACTGCCACAATGCGGAGTGGTGACAATGAGGCTCTGAGTAGATGTCTCACTGACTACTTGAAGGCATGTTTGCTGCTGAGTTAAGAGCAGTTACTTTGGGAAAGCATCTGTGTGTGTATTTGGAGAAGTGAAAGGAAGTCGTGGGGAGAGAGGAAACAATGCGTGTAAATTAAGATAGCTCGATTTCCCCTCCGTCTCGCCCTAAGAGAGCATCTGCACCTTATTTCTAGAATCATACAGAAATAGTTTATGTAGCCAAATTATGAATTTCAACACCTTTAGTAAATTAAACTCCCAAATTTCCTGACGGATTATAGTCAATGTGATTTTTTTTAAGACATCCAGAGCAAGAGGTCTTACTTTCTCTCTCAGTAAATCTTTAGTGTATTTTCCATATCTCACCTCAAGAAAATTCCATTTTAGCCAAATTCTTCAGGCTACATTTAAAATGCATCTCGGTTGCTTATGTCAGTAGAAAAGAATAACAGCTTTGAACTAATTTTGCTTGTTTTAAATTGGAATATACTTCAAAAGTATGGCTTCTACGTTTTCTTTATTATTGTTTATGTAGCATTGTCAGAATTAGCATCAGACCGAACAGTCCTAATTTTAACTTTTGAGTCTTATTTCCTAAGTCTTTCAATATTTCTAAGGCTCCCTTCCAAACCTAGCCCAATTCCCACCTCCTCTTTTGGTGTGAATCTCGGATGCATCATAGAAAGGAGTAGGTGACCTGAACAGAATGATGAATATGCCAGTCACTCCTTTACTGATCTAAGACTTTCTAAGTCTTGATGTCTGGTCCTGCTTTGCTCTTCTTCCTTAACATAGTCGTGGCTATTCCTGCCCTTCTGCTCTTTCATCTAACATGGAAGACCTGCTTGTCATGGTCCATGAAAAAGCCTTATTGGAACTGCATTGAATTTAGAGATTGCTTAAGGAAGGATTAACATCTTAACATCTAGTTTCTTATTCCTGAACATAGTGCTGTATATGAACCTTCAATTCATATACAGCTTTATCATATATAGATTGTTGGTTTTAGCAAATGCTTTTTCTATGTCTACTGAGGTGACCATCTGGTTTTTCTCCTCATATGTTAATGAGGCTAATTCCGTTCATATATTTTCTAATGTTAAAGGGAAAAACTTAAATTGCTCAAGATAAATATTTTTCTAGTTACTCATGTTTTATTTTTAATGTTATCATCTTTTTTCATAAGTGCAATTGTCACTCTCTGATGTTATCCTGATCTGGTTTGGGTAGGAAGATCAAGACTCCTCTACCCCCGTTGACTGATTATGAAAAATATTTGTTGTGTTCTCTTGAACTGTTTTTATAAAATTGGGATTGTCTTTCTTGAATGCTTGGCTCATCAGGTTATAAAACCATGTAGTATATTTGGGGACAGACCCAAAGGAGGAGGTGTTCATTACATTTCTTTAATGATTATTGGTATATTTATATTTTACATTTCTTCTTGACTTGCTTTTCCAAGGTGTATTTTTTGAAGACAATGTCTGGGTTGGCTCCTTTATTTCCTTAGCTAGGCTGGTGATGAAAACTTTAAAAAAAAAATCCTAGGCTCCTAACTGACTTTGAAAAGCACCTTGTATTATTTTTTGACCCTCTAGCAATTTGTATTCTCAGCTAACAGTTATGCTGTCTGGACCATGTTTTCTAAATTTATTGCCTCATGCGAGTGAATCACCTAACCTTCCTAGAGCCAAGATAAATTAGAACTATCTCTTTTTCTTGATCTACCTGGGACTTTTATCCTAATAGATCAGGTTAGTCTGACAGTATTTATTCTTCATGAAGACTTGCTGGCAGCTATCAGCAAGGCGCTTGCAAGTTTTTTCTTTCAATGATTTTTAAATGTGTGTTTACAGCATAGAATTTATACTCACATTGCTATAGTTTGGGGAGGTCTTTACTGTGAATATCATCAAGTGTGCTTTCCGAGGACAAATTTTAGAAACACAGTAATAAAAAATAGACCATAGGATGGAATCCTGCACAGGTGCCATAAAGAGGCCTGCTGTCCTTAAGAAGACACATGGAATGTGGGTAGAGAGAAATGCGGACAAAATCCCGAGTGTGTTCCTATCTCCCCAGTCATAAATTAAAATGTACTATAAATTTATGTCCCTGGTAAGAAGCACTAATGGATGGCTCTGATGATGTTCCAAAACAACTGAAAGAAGGCACCAGTTGCCATCAGAAGCAAATTAAAAGATTATTATCAACTATGATGGGAGGGGAGGATCATCTCAGCGGTTTCTTATCCCATCCTAGGCATTCCAGAGGAAAGGAGGTACACCAGCTGCTGCCCTTTTACAGTGGATTTGTATGGCTTTCATTGTGTGTGTGTGTGTTCAAAAGTTTCCCAGTTCATAACTACTGTAATCCACTCAGGTTTTTTTTGAAAGAATTAATTCATGCATTGCCATTCATGCCTACATCCACAGGCCAAAACCAGCCCTTTGCCTGTTATGAATAAAATTTTATTGGAACACATATTCACTTGTTTACGTAGTAAAGATTTTATTTATTTATGTATTTATTTATTTATTTGAGAGAGAGAGAGAGAGAGAGAGAGAGCAGGTTGAGGGGCAGAGGGAAAGGGAGAGAGAGAGTCTCAAGAAGACTCCCCGCTGAGTGTGGAGACTGACAGGGAGCTTGATATCACGACCCTGAGATCATGACCTTAGCTGAAACCAAGTGTCTGACCCTTAACCGGCTGAGCCACCCAGGCACCCCATTTATGTATTTTCTATAGCTGTTTTTGCACTACAAATGCAGAGTTGAGTGGTTTCAGATGAGACTGGCCCCCAAAGTCAAAAATACGTACTCTCTTGCTCTTTAGAGGAAAAACTTGCCAATCACTGAATTAAATCTTTAGATGTCGAGAAAGCCAGAGAATAGCTTAATCTAGGGCAAGTAATCTTAAATGGGTGTTTATAAATAGGTATCAGGGGTCCATCATCCCAAGAAACAATTTGTGTTATTTATTGTATATATGCATTTTGCTGGCTAGAGGGTCCCAAGTCTTTCATCAGATTCTCCAAGGGGTCTTGTGACCCAAAATGTATAAAGGACAAATGTTTTAGGTGAATATTTCTTATTTGTTCTTTGGAAGGCTTGTGGAATGGACTAGAAGAGAAAGCTGTTCATAAAATTGGCCCAACACAAGGAGATACCACTTTGCACCTGTTAGGATGGCTATCATCAAAAAGATAGAAGGAGGTGGTGAGGATGTGGAGAAATTGGAACACCTGTATGCTATTGGTGGGAATGTGAAAGGATTCAACCCCTATGGAAAACAGTATGGAGGTTCCTCAAAAAATTAAAATAGAGCTACCTACCATATGATCCAACAATCCCACTTCTGGGTATATACCTGAAGGAAACTAAATCAGTATCTAAGAGAGATGTGTGCACACCCACGTTCATTGTAGCATTATTCACAGCAGCCGACATGTGGAAACAACCTGGATGTCCATCAGTGGGTGAATGGAGGGAGAAAATGTGGTGTATATGTGTACAGTGGAGTATTATTTCCCCTTTAAAATGAAGGAAAACGTGACAACACGAGGAACCTGAGCATGTTGTGCTAAGTGGAAATAAGCCGGCCACAGAAGGACAAACACTAGAGGACCCCGCATATATGGTTATCTAAAATAGTCCGAATGGTGGTGGTGAGGGGCTGGGGAGCCAGAGGGAGATTCGGAGTTACTATTCAACAGGTATAGAGTTTCAGTTATGCAAGATGAACAAGTCTAGAGATCTGCTATACGGTATGTGCCTACAGCTAACAATATTGTTTCATACCCTTAAAATTTTGTTAAAGGGTAGATTTCATAACAAGCATTCTTATCACAAGAAAAAAAAACCTGACCCTGGGTTTTTTGGTGTTTTTTTTTTTTTTTGAAAGGATGGGAAAGTAAAAAATGTTAGCTGAGGGAATTTTGTGTGTGTGTGAAAAATATTTTATAACTCTCTGTAGTTAACTCTAAGTCATGTATTTCTATTGACTGTGTGCCACCTGTTGTTCATAATGCCTTACTTTCACAACCTTTCCTGAGAAGTATTCATCTTTTGTTTTACAGATGCTTGAACTCAAGCTCATTGAAGATACAGAACTGATTCTAAGCAGCAGCTAGTCGTGGTGAGGATGTGAAATGGAGTATGATTCTTAGCACTGCTCACCAAAGATTCATAGCCTATCAGACTTGTCTATGACATGCAATTAAGGAATTTAATGCCAGTTTTAAATTGAGAAAAATCTTCAATTGTTGCTTCCTTGGGAACCCCAGTGCTTGAAGTCCATTCCCACTGGGCACGTTACACAGCTCTTCCCCCTGAACTCAGATCAGAGAACTCACTGACTTTCCGTAGTCTGGGGAAAATTTCTCTCTTGCCTGTGGCCTTCTTTAAAGTCATCCTTTTCTCTCCCCTCCTTGTCCTTGATACATAGCTTTGCCTTAGCAATGAATACGGACTTGCAAAAAGGATGCTGTTTTCAAGTTGCTTCTGTTTTAGGCACTGAACAAACCCTTATGTAAAGGAAAAAAAAACACAAGCTTGATCATTCTGCGTATGTGTGAGTGGGAGTGAGGGTAATGAGTGGGGGTGGGTGAAGAGAGCCAAACAACAAACGACTTTTTAAATAGTTAACTTATGATAGTCTTATTGGCAATGAGAAGCCATTCGGTTCTTTGTGGAGGGAAGTGATAGATAGAAGTACCGCTTTAAGGAACGGGAAATTTGCACGTTTGCTGTAAACTTAGAATCAAGATTTGCCCTTCTCACAACATACTACAGACTACCTCACAAGCAGCGGGACACGCTGCTTCCAGAGATCTAGCTACTTTGGCTGAATAGATGGGCTAAGACCGGTAAAACAAACAAAGACAGGTAAAATGGATTAGGTAATGAATATCTGGATTTAGACTCGCTGGGGATTTTATGGGGCACCAGGGATTATAAAGGCAATGGAGGAACCTAACAGGGAAAGCATAGTTTTCACTCTGTTTCAATCAACAGTTCCTTCTAAATCTTTAGGGTACCTAATTTTTGTATCTATGGTGAATGCTGAAATTATGATGAAATAAAGTTTACTTGGGTTACTTGAAAATAATTGAAAAAACACAAATAGCCACCATTTACCTTAAATTGTAATTTGCAAATAGAATGGAATTGAATGGGCTTTCCTACTGCCCATCGCCTGCCTTACACCTTTGGTGACTTTTGCACATGAGAAAAATAAATGAAAAATTGGAAAATGTAACTTTTCCACTATAAAATCACTACTGTATTAAATCACCCTTTGAAAACTAGTAACCCAGTATATTTCTTTGTGATACTAGTGTTCCAATGCTACCTTTTTCAAGCGGTTTTCTGGGAAAGGCATTCTGCTTCCTGGATGTACAAATCATTTATATGATGTTCAATCTATCATTCTGGATTAAATTGCCTTTGGTCTTTTTATATCACTGCGCTCGAAGAACGTAAGGTCCTGGCGACGACATTTGTGCTTCCTGAAGTGGGTAACATCCCTTCTGGGTAACCTTTTGTGAAATAACATGAACGGCAGCTAGCCTAACACTGGTGGTCCTCCTTTAGGCGATGACATTTGAGCTGCTGCTGTTTCATTGTGCAATCTCAAAGCCAATTACTCATCCAGGTTTTCAGCAGCATTAACAATGATGACTCTTTTCTTGCTGAATTTATAAAATGTGTCTTGGCATTTTCAATTACCCAAGTATTCAAGAAGACGAGCTTTTGTGTGAGTGTTGACTCAGGCCCACACCCACGCTGATGATAGAGGTCCTGTAAAGATACAGCCAACTCCCCATAGTAAGGGAATGTTCAGCTCATAAGCTGAAACAGTTTTTAATCCTATTATTTTAATCACCAAAGTAAAATTCTGGATTATTCTTACTAAATTAGAGGAGCAATTTACAGCTAATCCAAAATATCTGGTTTTTTTTTTTTTTTTTTGTATTCGATTTGGCTCCTTGCTTACAACTTACTACTAATAATATAACTGACCAGGAGGCAACATAAGAGCATGTTAATTCTTGCAGCTAGAACTTAGTTAAAACACAGAAAATAAAAACTCGTTTGCAACCCCAACCAGGTTTTAGATTTGAAAAAGTCATGGATCCAGCAAGTAAATAGTTTACGTATAAAGAACAGGAGCGCCTGGGTGGCTCGGTTGGTGAAGCATCTATGTCTTGATCTCAGCTCGGGTCTTGATCTCAGGGTTGTGTGTTAGGCTCCATGCTGGGGTGGGGCCTACAAAAAAAAAAAGAGAAAGAAAGAAAGAAAGAAAGAAAAAGAAAAATGGAGCATAGTTTTAAACGCCTACAATAAATAGTCTTTTGAGAGAGTTTGCCAGTTTAGAGAGTCTGGGGGTTTTCCTTAAATTGCCTACACATCCCCTATCCACCCTCCGCCCTGCCTGTGCCCACAGGAAACTGACGCTGGGGAAGCATGCGCAGAAAAGCGGAAGGTAGACGGTAGCAGTGTTACTCTGCCCTCCGCTTCAGGGAAGGGGTCTCTGGTACTCCGTATGCCTTAACAACTACAGCTCTGTCTGAGGGCCTTTGCTCTTCCTCATGGTTTCAGTCTGGCCTTTGGTTTCCCCCTCTTGTCCCTTTACACTCAAAACTGTCCACTGGCTGCCCACTTTCCGTTCTCTTAGAATCTCGCATTCCTTCTTTATTCCCTTCACCCAGCCTACACCTGCTGTGGTTCCTGCCGCCAAGTCTCTTCCTTTGAATCACCTGCGGGACCCCTCAGTGATACAGAGACTAGAAATGAATAGAGACGGACAGCTTTGAATGGTATCTTTTTATTTTTCATTGACTATATTGGAATGTTGGTGTTGACAGAGGGAAAACTTGTGATAAAGGGTCTGATTTACAAATTTTAACAATTAAGGGTTAGCTATTTATAGTCCTTTTGTTAACATTTATCTTCCTGGTCTCCTAGATTTACACTGCCCAGACGTAGATCAAATGGTCTGTATTTATAATTTGATGGCATGGAAGCAGGGATTCTTTCATTTATTTCGTTTTGGTAAATTCTCAGTCTGGTATTATTGAAGGGGAAATGGAGTTGTATAACCCTAGCAAGCATAGGATGTCTGTCTGTAAGTCTCAGCATTCATAGGCCTTAAAGTCAAACACTTCAAGTTTCAAGCTATTATACACTAAAGTAGTGAGGTTTAAAAATTCCTCAAACAGCAAATCAAAGTAAATAAAATAATTCAAAATAAATAACTCACGTATTTGCATGAGCAATCTGAACTTGAACTCTCAACTTTTCAACTCCAATATTCTTTTTACTTGTGTGGATGTCTATAGTTAATGTATCAAGCATCAATGTTAATTTGTTATATCCTCACCCAATATCAACATACTTGTAACTACATCTGTTAAGTGTGTGTTTTCTTCTTGTTAACATTTACATTTCAATGTGTTCATATATATATGATATATATATAATACACACACACACGTGTTTTAGAGAAACTATTTAAAATTTTTTTCAGTGAAAAATGGAAATATTTCTCAGAGTATAAAGTTGAGTCCATCCCAAATAAAATGGTCCCTCAGAAATGTCTCTTCTTTGCATTTGATCTCAAGCATTGCTTCTCTAAACAGTCCAGTTATCAGAATTGCCTGGAGAGCATTTTTTTTTTTTTAAGATTTTATTTATTTGTCAGAGAGAGAGCACAAGCAGGGGGGAACAGCAGGCAGAGGGAGAAGCAGACTCCCTGCTGAGCAAGGAGCCCAACGCGTGGCTTGATCCCAGGCTCAATCCTGGGACCCCGGGACTACGACCGGAGCCAAGCACAGATGCTTAACCAACTGAGCCACCCAGGCATCCCGCCTGGAGAGCATTTTTAAAACACAGATTAGTGGGTTGAATCTCAGTTTCTATAGCGACTGGGACACGATGATGGTAATAGTCTGTTGCATTTGTCCTTGTGTATCCTACAAGGTAACACAAGGCCCTCAATAATCATTTGTGGAATAAATGAATCAGAATGTCAGGGTCTAGGAATCTGTATTTTTAGAACTGCCCCCAGGTGATTCTGATGACCAATCCCTTCCAGAAACACTGATTTTTAACTTAGAATTCCAGACCTGAAGGAGGTCTTAGTCATCCTCTAATTTAAATCACTTGTTTTGGAAATGGAAGAAGATGTATAATCATATTTTCGTACTTAGCCACACATTTTAGGAAAAATGATGAGACAAGAGAAAACGGGACTTAACGATAGTTTTTACCTTAAAGACAAGCTATTTTGGAAGTTTTTACCTTAAAGACAAGCTATTTTGGAACTTGTCCTTAAGGACTATAAGAGGTCAGCTTCTATGGGCTGAAGCCAGACTTACTGTGGTGCAAGCCTACCTTCGATCCTTGGTCAGGATGCTATGTCAGGCGTAACTCCGAGACACTTCCCTGCTGTACTCCCTTTCTCTCCACAAGCTTTCAAGCAGTTATGTCAAATACTTGCGGTATCTATATTGGCCTTCTCCTCCATAAGAATTTCTCAGATAACTCTCATCTTCTCCATGCATCATGAATTAGGCAAATAGTAGTGAAGTCATTCTTCCTTCCAAAAAATCTGTCAATAATGTAAAATTCACTTGCTAACATGATATTTTGTGCAAATACACAAAAAATGTTTAATACCCAACCTTCTTACTTCTGCCTGCATATTAACATGATTAGAAAATAGTTGTGGCTAGATAGTCATCAGAAAGTCAACATTTAGTCACCTAGCTGTTATTCATAAAATTATTGCACTATGCTTAAATGGTATTCACTGCTAACCACAGTAACTCTTATCTCTCCTTAAAGGAGCTGTGCAACTAATATCTTTAGGACTATTCAATAGCCCAAAACAAAAGTGCTGGCATAATTTTTTAAAATACTAGAAAAGTAGGGGCGCCTGGGTGGCACAGCGGTTAAGCGTCTGCCTTCGGCTCAGGGCGTGATCCCGGCGTGATGGGATCGAGCCCCACATCAGGCTCTTCTGCTATGAGCCTGCTTCTTCCTCTCCCACTCCCCCTGCTTGTGTTCCCTCTCTCGCTGGCTGTCTCTATCTCTGTCGAATAAATAAATAAAATCTTTAAAAAAAAAAATAAATAAATAAATAAATAAAATACTAGAAAAGTAAAATTTAGTATCTGCTAGAAAATGATCCTCATTCTTTTTTTAAAAGTGTATATATTATCTCAAAGACTATAAGTAATAATGATAAAGTAACAGTAGTAATCAGCATTGATAAAGGTACTATGTACTAGTTATGTGTTAAGCACCATCCAGAGAGAACTTCATTCATCTATAAAATATATATATATATGTATATATATATATATACATATATATATATGATACTTAGGGAAGTATAATGTGTTAATATTTGTGTATATATGCATATATAGATATTTATGAGCATATATATGGCATATCTACTTTAAAAATATTTAAACTTACATAGAAAATTTCTGGGCAGATTTTAAGACACAGTTAACCATTTGCATTTTGGTGATCACTAGAGGTAGCCTACCCAGTTTCCATTCCCCAATCCCCTCCTTTCTTGCCAACAGAAAGCTAGTTTTGCCCAGGAAGCCTTGTGCCTGGCCCCAGGGGGTGAGTCCTGATTGACCTGAGTCAGCCACAGCAATCTCATTTTCTTTTGTGTCTGGTGGTCTAGGAATAGGCGAGTGACTCAGTTCTTGCCTGAGAAATGAGAGATAATTGCAAGTCTACTTAGGACTTCTGGAAGAATGTTCCTCCTCAGAAAACAAGGATGTGCATGAGGAGAAAGCTCTTTCTGCTTCTACCCCTTTCCGTCCTGCTTAGGAACATTTCTTTTGGAAAGGTACTCCCTGGACCTGTGTTCGCAGCCTTGTGACAATGAAGTAGGGTACTGTGAACGAAGGGTAGCTCCTTGACTGTGTCACGAGTTACAGAGCCAACCCTGAGATGCTTACCCCTGCACTTCATGTAACTTAGCCAGGATTACTAGGGGGTTTGTGACTTGCGGCCAAAGTGTCCATGATGTATTTACTGACAGAGCTGCTTCAGGGGAGTGGGATTGAAGGTACAGGAAGGGAAAACAGTGGCTTACTGTTAATTGCATCCCTTGTGCTGTTTTAATTTGTTTTACCATGCGTGGGCAATACATTTTATTTTATTTTCTGTAATGATTTACTTATTTATTTGAGAGAGAGAAAGAGAGAGAGCAAGGGGAGGAGCAGAAGGAGAGCCAGAATCCCAAACAGACTCCCTGCTGAGCATTAAGCCCAATGTGGGTCTTGATCCCAGGACACCGGGGTCATGACCTGAGCTGAAATCAAGAGTTGGCTGCCTAACTGACTGAGCCACCCAGGCAATACTTCTAAAACTATCAAGCAACTAAGTAAATTTTTTTCATTTGCATTTCTGAACAACTGGTACATTAATCTGGGGAAAATTGCATGTCATAATGTTCCAAATAGCACCTTTACTCCTCAGCCCACAATTTATACTCGGGCACTGTCTGGACCAATATTATGCATATATATCCTCACTTGGAGTGTTTGAGCTAATCTGAATTTTCACATCAAAATTTCCTTCTTTCCAAACTATGTGTAAGTAGTTGTCTCCCAAACCATGCAGTGTAAGAGGAATCTCACCAGCGTGAGTGTGTGGGGGCGATGTTTAGTGTGCCTGATGTGATTTACCTCGGGCCCCATGGTGTCTTTCTGAAGTACGAGTGCGAATGAAGAGTTGCGTCCACTAGCTGGGGGGCCAATACGATCCAGTCGATATTTATACCAGGTAGACAGATATGTTGACCTGGATGAGGAGGACGGGCTGAAGCATCAGGGAATGTCAGCTAGCATGCTCACCAGCGTTTCTCCAAGAAAGGACCTTTGTCTTTGTACAATCTAGTTCATGTTCACGTCGATTTAACAACCACTGGTCTATGGGAGAAAGGTTATAATCCCCATTTGGAATGTGCTCATGCAGGATTTCTGGGGACTGGGTTTTCCAGTGACTCCATTAATTCCTTCCCATTTCTCCTCAAGGCTCTCCCATCTCTGGCTTCTCGTGTCGCCGAAGTGAGCTTACAGGAGTTGGACAGAAGTTGGTACGCAAACACTGCTGCATGAAGAAATGACAAACTACTGTATCACAGAAATCTGACATCCCTGACCTCATCCACAATATTTACGTTAGGTGAATACAAGGTGAAGAATCAGGATCAAGAGAAGCGGAGCTCAGCCATAATACTGCTGCTGCTGTGAACCGTCCCACATCACAGTCCTTCAATTCAGATCGCATTTACCTCATGTATTTATAACGCCAAGATTGAATTTTTCTTAAAGTTCTTGAAAATCTCACTTCTTTGTCGGTTCCTTGTACTCTCATAACTACAATATCCTCCTTTCCAGATCTTTCCTTCTCCAGGGCATGTATATGGAGCTGTTACATTAATCTTTCTTGAAGACCTCTGTCAGCATATTACCCTATTTAAGATTGACTGAGAAATAGAAACAAACATTTGAACAAATGGAGAGGTCCAAAAATCCATCCTTTAGTGACAAGGATGGGATCTCCATTTTTTCTATGAGATACTCCTTCTCTTCCCCTTTTTTCTCCCACTTGTACAAATCGACTTCTGGGATATAGACAAAGTAACCATGAATCCATTTAGAACATTTGCTGTATTAATTCATTTAGGTATCCTCATGACTTAAAATCACAAATATAAAATTATAGATGAACTTAAAATATTTTTTCAACATTGAAGGCAAAAAACTATTTGAACTCTAACAGCTTCTGTATAGTGTCTGTGTCATCTCTACTTTTTGTCATCTGACGAAAGCAGACATGCACATGCTCTCCCTCTGGGGGATTCACTTAAGAGGAGGAGAGAACCGAGGATCTTAGAGCCAGGCTCTGACAGGCGATCGGGAGGAACCCAAGTCCCTACTGTGAGAGCCTCAGCAGGCAGTGCCTTGAGTAAAGTATCTCCCGGCACCGGCCCCTGGGTCTAATACACTATTTCAGTTGTCACGTCTGTTTCATTTTGGCTGAGAGGGCATAACAATGTCCTCATTCTAACTAGTTCCATCCCTGACTTCTTAACTTCTAGAAGATGCTGTGACATATCTATTTCTCTTAGCCTTCAGTCTTAACCCACTAGGCTAAGGGTAAATGACTATGAGGTCTTTTCCTAGTAAGAACATCTCCAGAATCCCAAAATATAAAACAATGTTCTTTAACACCATCAATCTTAGAACACTCAGAAGTAGAATAGCTTTTATGTTGCTATTTTCATGTAATCACACTACAGTGTCTGCGGGTCTACTTTAGCGGTAATTCAAACCTAATGAGAGTTTCCTGCACTAGCCTCTATAGCCAATATATTATCATCTACTTTCTTCTCTTTTATGGGGGAAAGTAGGGTTGTCATAAGGTCACAGAGTGTCATTTTGTAGTGATGAGGTGAGATAATCACTTTCCTACCGCCCCAGCATGCCACTACATCCACAAACTCTGAAAATGGAGTTTTTAAACCGAATTGCGCTATAAGTAATTCAAACATACATTTCTTCTGCCCTAACAGTACGTGCTGTGAATCCATAGTCTGTGAAACCATCAAGTCCGGGAACGAAGCAGGCAGAACACGGTTTTGGAATCAGACATCCCTGAACTAGAAACCAGACTCTGCCACTTACGAGCTGTGTGACCTTCGGTGAGGTACTTAACCTCTCGAGACCTCAGGTTCCTTATCTGAAAACCAGGAATAATACTGACCTAGCAGAGCTGTGGTTTTTCCTGGAAAAGCAACTGAAAAATTCTGCTGAGTTGGCCATCTTCCTTTACCTCTCTGCAAATACAGGGCAAGGATTAAGTGTCTGCCAAGTGTTAGTGTCCAATCAATTACAGATGCATTTTCTTTCCCCTCTGGGAAAACACTGAAAACTAGAGTTGGATTTAAAATAAGAGCTCTTAAAGTGTTAGAACCATAGAAAAGATCGAACTTTTTTTTTTTTTTAGCTTCAGGCTGAAAAGGATAACCATCAGTTATACACAAAAGTTTAATAGTAAAAGATTCAAACTTAAAGCAATGCAGTGACCTCGTAACACCGAGACTGGATTTCAAAGGAAAAGTGATCAATGAATGCTTCAAACAGTACAAAATCAAAATGACAGACAAAAATTAACTCGTCATTTGTAATTATATCTGAGAAATTGGAAAAAATCCAAATTTCGAAACCCTCCAAAAATGTTTACAACTAGAGTGTCAAACAAATGATTATTTTGCTTGAATAAAATAAACAATCATTAATGTTAAAAACTGACTGACATTTTAATATTTAAAAGGTTGCATATCTTACATTTTCACTGAAAAATTAACTGTTAAGAATAATTCAGTATTTTATAAAAATGAGAATATTGTGCCATTGAACTATTCCACTGCCAGAAATAAAGTCTCACCCTGAAAAGATGGCCTTGCAAAGTTGAAAGTTAAACCAGTTGATTACATCCCTTGAGGTTCCTGATGTCTGTCCCCTAAGTCTGGGTGGGGCTAGGCTCTGACTCTGCGCTTTGATCCTGTTTGGGGAGATAGTGGCAAAAGAAGCCCTCTCCTTAGGAACGTCTTGCTCTGGGCCCTGCTGTGCTTTGGAAGCTAAGTACAACCTGGTCAGGCGAAGGTGTCGGAAGACAACTGAGAAGGGTACTCTCCGCTGACTTACCCCCAAGTTTTCCCACTGTCTCGGTCAAGCTACAGCACAATGAAGAGGAAGTTTGCTTCCAAATCGTATATTGATAATTATTTATTGTCTGCACCTGAACTGAATATCTCTACCTAATGTATCACGTGTTGATCTCAGATACACAACTTCATTGGTGTTCGCCCTAAAAATTGGCTAATGTTCAAATATGTCACTAAATTTTTATTTCAATTTTAGAATGTCATTTCATGGGTGGAAAGTGAACTTAAACCTCATTTAGTGGAATATAATTTACATATATATTAAATGTCCATTCTTCCCTCCTAATGGCTTTTTCCCAAAGCCTGTCCCAACATTGGAACTTCTTGGCGATTATTTCAGACACTGTGAAGATTCCAGGACACTGAAGCACGGGATCTAGACCATAGAGATTAGAGGCAGCTTTTGAGATCTCTTAAGTCCAGTCTCTTCTTTAAGAAAAACTCTGTCCCTCGCCCAGCTGGAGCACCAGTGTGAGCCTTTCTTCCCACGTGTATACCAAATAAACCCAACCCTCCTAGAAAAAAGGTGACACCTAACTCATGAACCAGACCGCTTTGATGATTTTTCCCGTGACAATCTGAACTGAGACACAGGCTGAGAGTCAGGTGGGACGGTCACCAGAGCTGCACGGTCCTGTCAAATGAGAGACCATGGCAGCGACTGAGGGCCAAGCCCTGCGGGTGAGGAGCTCGCTCAGAGCCAGTCTGCAGGGCGGGGCTGGACCGGCAGGGAAACGGGAAAGTGGGCAAGAGACGAAAAGCTACGGGCTCCCGAAGACTTTCCAGTGTCCAAGTCGAACCCCCCTGGGGCTCGGCTGTCCTTCCCCCTTTGAATTCCATGAGGAGCTGCTGTATAATAAAGCCTCTTTTCTTGAAGTGGCCAGAGCGGGTTTCTGTTCCCTGCAACCAAATGAGCCCTAAGGCAGAATGAGGAATTTCTTGTAGGAATTCTACACGTCTCACTCCAATACTTCACGTCAAGGGAGTATTTGGTAATGACAGCTTCTTTGAGATACTTCCTCCCAAGATTCCTGGATTCATTCTTCTGAGACTACGGACTTTCAAAGTTGATGTTAATTACGCTGTTGGATCCGATATACACAGCCTTCAAGCGAGTCGTGTGTTGTCATTCAATTCCTTTATAGAGAGTGAGTTGTAAGATCCGGCTCACTTTCCTTTTGCCCTCTTCTTTTCAACGTGAAGGTGCTTCATCTTCCTTGATAAAAAAAGAATGGTAGTAGTTGAACAGCTTTGCCTTCCTCCTGACATCTATTGACATGTACTCTCTTTCCCGAGCAGTAGGTCTGTTCTTTCCTCGGTGATTTTCTCCTTGTCAACATCTGCTGAGCCAGCCCTGGGAGGCGTTAGCATCTTTGTCAGGCTTCAACTTATTTGGGACCCAGCCAAAAAAATTCTGATGTGAAGTCAGTTTGTTTACTCTTTAACCTAAGGGATAAGGTAAAAGTAAAATGAAGTTGGACGATATAAAAAATAGGAGAATAAAAAAATATGTAATAAAAATAATTGTGGTAAATAGATGAGTTAAGAGTTCACTCCATGAGGGCACCCGGGTGGCTCGGATAAGCGTCTGACTCTTGATTTTGGCTCAGGTCATGATCTCCGGGTCCTAAGATCTAGCCTCACCTTGGGCTCCCAGCTCAGTGTGGAGTCTGCTCGAGATTCTCTCTCCCTCTCCCTCTCCCTTCCCCCTGTTCAAGTGCTCTCTCTCAAATATATAAATAAAATCTTAAAAGAAAAAAAGGAATTCACTCTGTGGGGAAAATACACATGACTGCATAGGTTCTGAAGAATGTCCTTTAGCCAAGTGGATAGCTTGAGATTTCCTACGTGATCATTTGCCTTTTCTTGGCATCTTTTACAAATATGGTCTTTCAAGAACACAGTGTGTGCCGCTTTGACGGTCATAATTAGGATGCTTCCAGTCTTGTCCTGGTGGACAGAGATCACTCTCTCTCCCTCTGCTGCTCTTGTAAATGAACAGTGGCATAGCAAGAACAGTAAGCGTGATGATGACAAGCAGGCTATGAAGCCAGACGGTCTCGCTTGAGAGTCCAGCTCTGCTACTTAAAAGCTGTGTAACCCTGCAAGTTACTTACCCTGTTTGTGCCTCCGTGTTTTAATATGTAAAATGGGATCATACTAGTACCAACTTAGTAGGAGATAGAAGGATGTGAGAAGTAAATGAGACCTGGTACACCGCACCTGCTCAGTACAGGCTGGTATTGCTAGGCTTGCTGTTACTAGTGTTATCTGAACAAGTCACTGGCTCTTGGGCATTTAAAGCCAGGCAGTGGGAGGGATAACAGAAAGTGGAGCCATGATCCGCCCACGGGGGAGTTTACTATTTCCACTGGGTGACATAAGCCAGGGGTTAGGAGGAAGGACCATGAAGTCAGGCTTTACGTCTTATTAGCCTCATGACCGTACCAAAATTATTTATCTTCTCCAAGCCTTGGTTTGCTCATCTAAAATTGGGTCCAGTAATAGGGCTTACCACATCATAAGTGCTCAAAGTTTCTTACCTATATAATGCACGGCAGGCTTTAAGTACCAAATAACTATGTACTGTCATCAAATAAATGCTGTAAGAATTTTGAAAATGATGAATGCTGCCTCCATTTCCCCAAAGTAACTAACAATACACAGAAACACAGAGTAAAGCAAACTCAAGTGCACTTGCCTGTGTTCCACACAGGCTCTCACACATAGCTATTTTCTGAATGCCCACCTAGGAAAGGAAATAGCCAATAAATTCTTGTGTCTTTGTTTTTCTTTTGCCTGCTTTAAGACTTTTGTCTTTGGTTTTTCCAGTATTGTCTGGATATGGTTTTCTTTATATACACCCTGCTTGTGGTTCATGATGCTTTTTAAATCTGTGACTTGATACTTTTCAACAATTTTGGAAAATTCTCAGCCATTATCTGTTCATATGTTTATTCTGTCCCATTCTCTCTATCCCGATCTCTCTCTTCTTCTGGGATTTGATGTTTGATGTTTTCACCTATCCCATACATATCTTACTCTTTTGTGTGTTTTTCATCCTTTTGCTGATCTGTGATTCAATCTAAATATTTTCTTCTGACTTATCTGATTCTTTTTCAGCTGTGCCAAATCTGTTATTAAACCCATTCATTCAATTCTTAACATCAGTTATTGTGTTTTCAGAATTCCAGAAATTCCTAGAATTTCTTTTTTTCATTTTTATTTTTTTAATTTTTTTAAATTTATTTTTTTGAGAGAGAGAGAGAGCACTTGCACAGCCAGTGGGAGGGGCAAAGGGAGAGGGAGAAGCAGACCCCCTGCTGATCAAGGAGCCCGATGTGGGGCTCGATGCAGGCTCTATCCCAGGACCCGGGGATCATGACCTGAGCCGAAGGCAGATGCCTAACTGACTGAGCTACACAGGTGCCCCTATTTTTTAAATTATATTTTAATTTCCTCTTCTCTACCAAAATTCTCAATCTCATTTTATAATTTCTTAAATGTATTCATCATAATTTTTAAAAATTCTACCGAATAACTCCAATATCTCTATATTCCTTATGAGTCTGTTTCTATTGCCCTCTGTTTTTCTTTCTGTCTCATCTTATGCGCTTGATACTTTTTAATTGATTGCCGGACTTTGATATAAAACATTCAGGGATACTTTGCGGCCATGGGCGATGTTATCTTCCTCCAGAGAGGGTTGGTTTTGCCTCTGGCAAGCAGCTGGGCTGCAACAGTAGCAGACTTAGGTCATCCATCAGTCCGACTCTCCCCTTTGAGAGGGCGTCTGTATCCACTGACTCGTCCTCCTGGGGTATACCCCTTCAGGATTCCAGCTCAACACCCAGGCAGTTTAGCAGGTCCCATCCCTCCTGGCAAGCTCTGAACTCTAATTTTTCTTCCCCACCGACCATGTATCCATTGAAAGTCTGCTCAGTGTCCCACCTTCAGCTCCCACTTTTAGAACTGGTAGTCACCTGAAGAAGAGTGATGTAAGTTGAGGCTCATTTCTTTGGGCTTCCCTGTGTTCCCATATCCAGACCCCACGAACCCGGTTCCTAACCACCTCAATAGCTTTTCTAGTTCTCAAAGACAGGGTTGGTTCAAAACATCCTAGTCCACCATTGTTAGTAGCAGAACTCTTGCCTATGTTTTTGTTATATATCTGTTGACTTCACTCTTCAGATTTCAAACAGCAGGCAGATTTCTTAGAAATTAAGTGCTAGAGTTCCGAATGGCTTGCCAAACAAGCCTTGATGGAGAAAATGGGTTTTAGAGACATGAGCATGCTAATGGGAAAAATTGGAAACATCCTTAAGGAGATCCAAATCTTTACCACAGATGGTAAATCTATTGATTATTATATATGTTATTTTATGTTATAAATCACATCATCAATACCTTGAGGAATCTTCTGTGGAAACCCCTTCAGTTTCCAGGATGTTACTCAAGTCTTCAAGAGCCATTATTCCTGACCTAGGTTTTAATGTCCTTTCTTCTATTCCAGGGTTACTTTTGATGAGTAAAGAAAGATTGATTCACTATCATAAATATGGCAACTGCCTGGTGACAATAACCTGTCTTATGTGTTGCTGCTGTTTTTAGGAAAATAAAACCAAACTAAAGGACTACAAGGGATGAAGCTGGCAAGGTTGGCTAGGACTTAGATGTAACACAGTGCGATACACACGAGAGCTGTGCAACAGATAACCTGTTAAATTATTTAGTGGACAAAATAAATCTCTCTTCTTGTCTATAAAGAAATCTGAGCTGATTGCACCCAGGGTTGACATGAGCTGAGAGGACATCTCCTGCCTGGCAGGGAGCCTTTGGCAGCGCTCCTAGAAACCGAACCTGGATATCAAGTCCAGTCAGGGCTTTCTTTTCCTTCTTCTGAGTTGGTATGTATCACTTCCATCTTTATTCCATTAAAAATAACAAACTCTTTATGTCTCTAGTCCAGGTGAATCCCTCCCTCTCTGGAAGCTTAAATTGGCTATTCTGTTGGAGAATTCATACCTGTTGTTGAAAGACAGGAGCCTCTGCTTCCAGCCTCTATCACAGTGAGAGACAGGAAATCCCTGTGGCAAAAAAAAAAAAAAAAAAAAAAAAAGAAGAAGAAGAAGAAGAAGAAGAAGAAGAAGAAGACGTGCACAGAAGAATGCAGAAATTGTGTATCATTCCTTTCTACGCAGATACTGTGGAAAGAGACAGAGGTGCAGACACTCCATAGCTTTATATTCAGATACGCCAGAGCATGGAGTGTGATCCGGGGTTATGCGTCCTACGTTAGACTTGCTTTTCCTAACAACTACCATTACTCGAATGTTTTCTCTGGGCCAAGCACTGTAATGATGGCATTATATTTCAGCTCATTATATTTTCACAGTAACTGCAAGACACATGTTGGTTGTTTTATATTCTTTAGGAGGAAGTCAAGTATGGCTACAAGAGGACACAGAAGAGAGGCTCAGGCAAAAACAAAAGTTTACTCGAGACACACACCTAGAGACTAGAGGATGCAATGTGGGGCCACATGGAAAACACCGGAGTGGTCAGGAGGCAGAAGACAGGGGTAGGAAGGAACACTCAGGCCATGGCCTTTATCGGGCTTTGTGTGGGAAAGGCAAGGAAGGACAGTGTAATGAGTTTAGGATTAACTAGTTTGAATAATTTTGGTGGGTTTTGGTCTATAGGGCTAGTCCTACTTGCCTGGCACCTGGTCCTGGGATAAAGCAGAGTAATATTCCTTCTGGGGTGCACAGGCCAGATAGCAGAGGTGTGCTTCTGGATCGGTCAGTTTGCCTATCAAAGTCATGCTCCAGCCCGGGCCTTCAGCTATCTCTAAGAATTAGCCAGGAGAAGGGTAGTTTCTTTCCAGAAAAAATGGTTTCCCATGATGTCAAAACAATATAATATACAGAAAATTATATATACACAATGCATTAGTATTCCTGTATAATAAAAGGAAACTGAGGTTCAGGGGTTTCGGTCAGAGCTCAACTAGTATTTGTCAGAGTGGAATTAAATCTGAAGTCTGACTCACCCTAAGTGCTATCCTGCATTAATTTTTCCTTCATTAAAGTTTTTCCAAATCATCCTCTATTCCTAGACATGTGTTTAGAAAAATGAGATAATACCTCTGAAATGTTTTGATTTCTTTGGTGGGTGATTTTGCAGATTAATTGTAGTTAATGTGCACATCTACCAGAGCTGGAGACACTCTGTAATTAAAACATTCATCTACCAGTGTCCTCCAACTATTTGATTTCAATGAATTTTACATTTCGGCTTATTTGCACTAGGGAGTAAGGCCATGCTCATTCAATAAATCACAAAGCTTGAGATGTATATAGTACGATATTTCATTTTTTTCACCTGGAACAGAACAGTAAAAAATTACACATAAGGAGCTTTCCAACAAAGAGTTGTGAAGTCTTGGAATTGCATTTTGCATCTCCATTTAGGAAAAAAAAAATCTATTCTATGGGAGACAGATTTTATTCTTTGAATGGAGGGGGCAAAAGTGAATATAAGGGCTTCGGAGGGGAGGGAGTGGGAGAATGGGATAGACCAGTGATGGGTAGTAAGGAGGGCACGTATTGCATGGTGCACTGGGTGTTATACACAACTAATGAATCATCGAACTTTACATCAGAAACCAGGGATGTACTGTATGGTGACTAACATAATATAAAAAAAAAAAAAGTGGATATAAAGAACGTGAACTACCTATATATAGGGAAGATAGTGCAATTAGAAATTTAAAGATTTTCTGGAGAACAGAACTCAGTGTCACAAAAAAACCTTTTATGGGAGATACTAAAACAACAAACAAACAAATAACTAAGCTACAGCTTTTAGGTCAAACCTAAATGTAAATGGCTGGGAGACTATATTTTTATCTTTCTATCTATTAAATTTATTTTAGTCCTGCTTCTTTACATTTTCTTTCCAAAATGGGCTCAGAGAAAAGCCTCAAGAAAGGGCAGTATAAAATAAGGGTAATGAAAGAAAACTCTGTTTTTTCGTACTTACAACACTGCTGATACCAAATGTGTGGGTTTTCCATATTAAGTAATTCTCCAGTTCTCTGTAGACCTCAGCTGGGTACCCTACAATTTAATTCATGATGACAGCAACTTCCCAGAATTAGAGTAGACCCACAGGTTAAGGGCTCAGTCCCAAGACTGCTCCCGCTCAGACATCAGCCACAGGTCGCAGGTTGTCGCCGGTACTTGTGACTGACCAGCCATAAACCAAGGGTTCCCATAACTCTCTCCTCGGGTTCAATACTTTGCTGGAATGGCTCACAGAACTCAGGGAAACATTCTTGTCAGTTTATTATGAGGAATACAGCTCAGGAAAGACCAGATGGAAGCGATGCGAAGGGCAACCTGTGGGAAGGGCGCCCTCTCCAGGCCGCCACCCTCCTGGCATGTGGACGCGCTCATCAACCCGGAATCTCTCCAGATCCAGTCCTTCAGGGTGTTTATGGAGGCTTCCTTACGTGGACGTGATTAATCAAAGGGTCGTCGGCGAGCGAACTCAATCTCCTACCCTCGCCCCTTCCTCGGGTGTCTAGGATTGGGGCTGAAAGTTCCTAGGGCGCAGCGAGAGTCAGCCCTTAACTGACTGTGGTCGAAAGGGGCTTATTATGAATAACGAAAGATGCTCTCTCACCCTTGTCATTGAAGAAAGGGCAAGGGCTCTAGGAGCTCTGTGCCAGAAACCAGGGCGAAGGCCGAATATCTGTTTCTGACTCCATCATGACGTCTCAGATGATTAAGACAGAAAGGGAAATGAGGGCCAGTGAAAGCAGGAAAAGAGCATACGTGCTAACCCGTCCTAAGAGTTAAAGTGACTCTTATGGCAGAATTTTAACTCTGGGCTTCCTGGGAGGGATATATGTATATATGGAGAAAGAGAGAGAGAGAGAGAGAGAGTTAGCTATTTTGTGTGTGTTCTTTCAAGTTTATGTGAGAATTTTAATTGTCCACAATTTTAAGTAAACAACATTGAACACAACTACCATACAAACTTTAAATTACTGGGGAAAATTCATGGAGAATATATACACTTTCTTCTTTAAAAAATTAATAGACTTTATTTTTTAGAGTAGTTTTAGGTTCACAGCAAAACTGAGTGGAAGTTACAAAGATTTCTCATAGACTACCTGCCCCCACACATGCATAGGCTCTCCCACGACCACCATCCCCCACCAGAGTGGTTCATTCGTTACAACTAATGCCCAGAGACACACTGTAATCACCCACAGGCCATAGTTTAACACCAGGGTTCACTCTTAGCATTGTATATTCTATAGGTTTTGACAACATATAATGACATGTACCCACCATTATAGTATCCTACAGAATAATTCCCCTGCCCTAAAAATCCTCTGTGTTCTGCCCATACATCTGTCTCTTCTCATTAACCCTTGGCAACCACTTATTTTTATTTTATTTTTTTACTGTCTCCATAGTTTTCTGGCAGCCACTTTTAAAAGGGAAACTTGATACAGTAAGTTTTCATCAGAAAATGAAAGATCTAAAATTTTCTCAGAGGAGATAACATTTTTTTCTTGGCCCTAAATTCTCTAAGAAACTAGTTACCTTATGGGATCAAGATAGATACATCAGATATCCACTACGGTCTTCCAGAAAGTATAGGTACAGATCTTCTTAAACTATATTTTGAAATAGACTCATAAAAGCTGAAATTACAACTCAGTAAGAGAAGAGTCTTCCAGGTTCTAAGTTAAGTTTCAAGAGACTAACTTGATCCAAGGTTACTATCTGGGAAATCCACACTTGTATATAGCATGTCCCCTATCTAGAATGCCTCCCATAAATATCATTTATTTTAACAAGGACTTTTATAAGCACTAAAATTTGACCTAAAGAACTGGCCTCCTGTGTTGTTTGAGAATAAACAGATCCATGTTTAGAGACCAGAGGATTGATCATTTATTTTGAAAGGTGAAAAACTTAACTAGTACTTCCCCCATGTGGCAGCGGGATGCAAGAGTATTTGGGCAACTTTGAATTTGCTCAGATACTTTGATAAAAGCTCAGTTGAGATGAGATATTCACAATACAGCGTGTCGGAGTTGGTTTAGGCATGGAGTATGTTCATGCAAATGTTTCCAGTTGCCTGCCTTGGACACAGAAAAATCTTATAGCGAAGCATTTCATTTCCAGCAGTTAAACCTTTCCTTGAGGCAATCAATACTTGTTGAGTTTATGCTACTCATACTATGTGCTGGATGAAGTACTTTATACAATTTACCTAATTTAATCGGGTGAATTATACGTTTGGGATCCCAATATATTGACTTGCCATATAAAGAAAATCATTGATCAAATGAATTTCAGAGAATTATTTTCAAAGACAATGATTTTTTTAGTACTGTTATAATCAGTTTTAAGCTTTCTTTCTGGCAGTAATTAAATACTAAGTTCACTAGCTTCTTGAGGCCAGGACAAAGACAATGTTAGGTATTCAATTTAAAATTGTCATTTTCCTCCTCTGCACACTGGAAAATACATTTTTCAATTTTTTTTGGAGCTATTTTGGAGCCATATGACGAACCAGTGGCCAATGGAATGCTGCAAACCCCCAGGTATGCTTGCTCGAGCTCTCTCCCCATTATCCATGTGGCTACATGAGGAGAACTCTAGAAAGAGAGAACCACAGGATAGAGGAGCCCTGATCCCTGAATAGCCACTTGTAAAAGTTCACTTAGGTTACTGTCCAACCTGCACTGATTTTGCACTAACGAAAGGAATAATGATTGTGTCAAGCCAAAGATATTAGAGATGATGTGCTAGAGAAGTTAGCTAGTGCTCCCATCCCTGGTGTTCTGATCCTAAAAATTATTATTAACATAAAAGAACTTTTCCATTTTTTTAAAAGATTTATTTATTTTAGAGAGAGAGTGGGAGGGGCAGAGGGCAAGAGAATGTTAAGCAGACTCGGCACTGAGCGTGGAGCCCAACGTAGGGCTCGATCTCACAATCCTGAGATCATGACCTCAGATGAACCTAAGAGTTCGTTGCTTAACTGACGGTGCCACCCAGGTGCCCCAACCTTTCCATTTTTATACATAAAAACATGAATCCAAACTGCTTTAAAATTTGTATCAGATCACTAAGATATAATTTTAAAAGGGCTGAAAAGTAGAAGACTAAAATATGATTCTATAACTATTGAAACTGCTTTCTGGTTTGGTCAGCCATTTGTGCCCATTTCAGTTCTTCCCGTGATATTCAAATAGAATGAAAGGCCTCTCAAATAAAGTCTTCCACTGTCTTTGCCAGAATTATTTGAAGGTGGATGAGAAACATCAACCGTAATAGTTGTGCCTGAAGCTTGGTGGCTTCTCATGTGCTTTATTAGATGAGACACCAACCCTTCAGTTTGTAAAGAGAAGGCTGGCGTAGAATTTTGGAGTTCAATCTTTTAAGTTGATAATTTCTAAATTACATATTAACTTCTCACATATGTGTGTTTATACATTTAAATTACCATTTTTATAACTATCTTACCAGATTATTCCTATTTTTTTCCAATAAATTTTTTAAATACTATTTGGCTATTCTAGTTACCTAATCATATCATTTTAATGAGAACTTTGCCTCTTATATTCAATAATTCACATTTTTCCTTGTCTGACTGCTTCAAATCCTATTTCTAGAATATTATGGAAGTAGTGATATAGGCATTCACATCTCATTTCCAACATTAATAAGAATTTTCCCAGTATTCACATTCTATGTTATTCTTTTAGTTTTTATTATTTTATTAATAGTTTATTGTTTGTTTGTTTGTTTTTAAATCAGAAATCAATAGCGCCGACCGTGGAGTCTGCAGCAAACTCAGGTCTCCTTAGGTTTAAGTGAAGATTCAGAACAGTTAGGCTCACAAGACGGTAACTCACATTTGGCACTTGCATCCTCAGATCAGGGACAGGGACCACAGTGGGCCTGCACAGTGGCTTTAAGCGCTTGTCTTCAGTGGAACTCCTCACACAGCAGAACAGCCCAGGGGCCTGATGACAAACACTTTACACTGACGGGAACGTGCTCTGACTCAACGGCCCGGGTCCCTCTGGAGCCAGGATTTCACCGGCACAGTGTCCAAGGGCCCTACAAGGGACACACCCACTTACAAGAGTCCCTGAACCCAGGTTCGTCCAATGCTATGGTTTGCTATCAGATGTATTTTGTTCTCTCTCTCTCGATGCAGTTTATCAATCAGGGATCCATTTTTACCAGCAACATGGTTCACAAACCCCCTTATCAGGTTGCCAGGGGAACGGAGCTAGAAAGTTAACATAAGGTCAAATTCTCACGCAGAAGGGGAAAGGATTTTGTTAACCCTTTACCCACATAGATGTTTTCTGTCAACTTGATTATAATGGATTCTTTTATATGTTAATAGATTGTACTTCTAATCATTTATTTAGGGATTTTGCATTTATATTTGTATCAGAGATGAACTGTGTACGTGTGTGTATGTTTGAGCACATGCAAGAAAGTTATTTTTTTTCTGGACTTAAATATCCATGACTTCTTAGGAATAATTATAAGGACTCCTCTTCAGATATTTAAGTGTTTAAGGAGTATTGGAATTATTTACTCTTCTAAGGGATCCTGTGCCCTGTGGTATAACTAGAACCACTGTGTGTAGGCTGGAAAGGCCCTAGACACGCTATTTCATAAAATCATTACCTATGATCACGTGAAGGACACAACACTAGGGGCTATCGTTGTAAAAAATAAGACTGTTAGTGTATTTCACTGCTCCTTGTTGCTTTGACAAGGCACTTTATGAAAGAGATGAGCTCAGCCAAAAACTGGCTGCTTTGCAAGCAGGAATGGAAAAAAAAAAAAAGAGAATGTCCAGAAATTTGGGGCCTCGTAGGATTGAAAAAGACAACTGCTTTGATGCCCCACACATTCATATCAATAAAGGGATCTAAGCCTCATGGCAAGGATCAGAGTAGGGCGTTGCCCTTGCCAAGAAACCTATTATAGCAGCCAGCTTCAAGGTGGTCTCCAGGGAGATGAAGAGTAAGGTACGGACCCAAGGAAGCAAAGAAATAAAGCAGGATTGAGAACAAGGAGTAGAGAAGATTTTGGTTATGGTTATTGGTACAAAGAACTGACTGGAAACAATTAGATCAGAAGCTTATTAGGGTTTTAAAGAAATCTGGTAGCCACAGAAACCATGAGTCTGGCCTGAAACTGTCTCTGTTAGCCTCTTAAAGCAACACTCAGACCCTTATGTTTGTACCAGTAGAAAAAGAGCTGTAAATGATATACAGCCTCGAAAGCAGACACATGCCCCAACAGTCCCTTCTGCTGTGACTGTGGAAGATGCGTGGACAAGATTGGAGAAACACAGGTGACCCGACTGTCTGACCAAGGCATTTCTTCCACTGCTAGAGCAGAGAATCTCCACGATTCTTGCTCGGGTGGGAGTCAAAATTGCGGTGAACAAACAGCTGTGTGCTCCTCATCTTCTCCTTTCTTACTAGGAGCTCTTAAAGCAGGTATCCTGTCCTTACACCACCACTGTATGTGGGGTAGGGGAGAAAGAGCTTGCTGACAGCCACTGTGAGACCTTGATAGAGAACACACACTTTCTTTCCCCTCTGCCCGGACGCCATCCCCATCAGATCACACCCTCACCTTATTCAGTCTCTGTTTCAATGTCACCTCCCCAGAGGGAACCAAATCACTCTACCTAAAATCACACCCCATCTCTTATCACCTTATCTTTCCTTTACCCTCTCTTCATACCTTTATCCTCTCTTCACAGCACTTACTCCCCCAAATACCCCCCTCCCTTACTGCAGTATAAATGCTCTCAGGGCACAACCTTGTCTTTTTTTCCAGCTGCAGTCCTAGTACCAAGAAATGGCCAATGCATTGTATGCTCTCGATAAATATTTGTTAAAAAAAAAAAAAAGGTAAAACAATTTGGAGCTTCTAATGTCCAAGTGTGTGACGTTGTGTTTGTGTGGTCCTATTTTGTTACTTACTGTATCACATTGTGATGAGTGATAATTATTTGTGAGTGAGAACACTGTTATTACTACTTGCAAGGTGGCATTATCAGGTGCGGAACCTAACCAAAAAAGTTGGCCTATTGGAAAAGCACAGATATTGTGAAAAGCAAACTATTTTGATCTGATTGTTTTTAGGCGAGACAGTAAAATGTCACTCCCAGGGGAACTTCGCCTTGTTTCTGGAATGGTGGTCGTAACTGCAGCATACTAACCAGTTAGACCTTGGAATTCCTTTCTGAGTCTCCTCATTCCGTGATTCAACAAAGACTGATATAATCAGCTACTGCTTACTCAGGGGAGAGGCTAAAGTTCACCAGGAAGAATTCAATTCAATCCAATCCAACATTTAATATTTACTGAATTGAAGCCTTGTGCCAGGACTTGTGCGCTCCTGCTGGTCACTGTCTCATAGAACTCAGTGGTAGAGAAGCAATGTATTAAACACACTGCACTAGAAGTTACAATGGGGGATGCGTAGCATTGTAATTATACCACAGGAGTCTCAGCCGAGCAAAAAATCAGAAAAGGCTTCCTGGGTAAATGTCAGCTAAACTTGGACCCAAAGGGCAAGTACAGAGCGTCCAAATGAAGAAAGAAGATGAATGGAGTGTTTTCTAAGCCAAAGAAAAAGATATGGAAAAAAATGTTAGAAGGCCTGCCGATGGGGCCTTACACTTCAGCTTCAGATGTTGTTGTATTTTCACCTATCCCCTGTCCTCCTCTCCTTCTGTCTCCAGCTTTTAGCCTATAGGTTAGCCCCTTCCTGATAATCATCTGTTGCTCAGGTGGGGCTCATTTGCAAATCCAATCCAGGAATCAATAAACAAACAAAGAAAATGTCTAAGGAGTAGCCACTGGAGCCTGGAATCAAGCCTACATTACACTTACAAAAATTTGATTTTCTGCAGAAAAAATATTTTGACTCCTACATTTTTGGACTTCATTAGAAAGATCTGAAATAGATGACACCAAGCTGTTTGCCTAAAATAATGTCCCAAGCCTGAATTGGCATGGATATTTCCTGAGATTAAAATAGAAACTTGTTTTGCTAACAGAAAACAACTTGGAAATCAAAGAGTCGTTTAAGTTGAAACCATTATTTTTCCTTTTCTTGCATAAAATCCCTGTTTTTTATACACACTAAGAAATCAGGATAGTGAGATCACTCTGCCACAGAACTTTCCATTAAAAATTTGAAGTTGGAGAAACCTCAAAAAGAAAATAAAGATAGAAAAAAGTTTGTAACGTAATAAACTCATTCAACAAACATTTATGAGCACCTACTACATGCCAGGCACTGTTCTAGGCACTAAAAAAGAAACTTCCCTTGAAGAGTTTGCATTCTAGCAGAAAGAAGACATACAAACAAGAAGTAAGTTATATAGGAGGCTGGAAGACAGGTGGTAAGAAGAAAAGACAAAGTAGACCAAACCATGGGGCATCCTGAGGGGGCAGGTTTGCAACGTTAAATTTGGGTGGTCATGGCTGGATATCTCAAAGAGGTGACATTTGAGCAAAGCCTGAAGGACGTGAGAATGTGAACCACGCAGACATTTGGGTCCAGGCAGAAGTATCGGCCAGTCAATGGCGCAAAGGCAGGGGCATGCATGCCTGGATTGTGTGAGAAAGGCAAGGAGGTCACGGGCTAGAGGAAGAGAGAGAATAGGAGATTAGGTCTGAGAGGTATGAGAGAGGGCACATCTCTGCACCCAAAGTCATTGGGACAGGGTTTGAGAAGAGGAGTGACTCAATGGTTATATGTTTTAACGTGTCTTTTAGGATGATCGTTGTGCGTTTTCATTTGAACAGTCTTAGTACAGTATTCTTTACTCTGCGACAACAGAATGACTGTTTAAAATGGTTTCTAAGTGATCTCCCCAAGATCAGACAGCACAGACTGCTAAGGAGTTCCAGCCCGCCCTCTCTGGCCTGCACGTGCCCCTGGAGGGGCAGCCGTTGCTATCCTTCTCAAGTGCTCGAAGTTGAGCTGGCAGAGATAGAAACAGTCTGCACGTTTCTTCCACAAAACTCGGCTGGAGAGCCAAACATTTCTGTCGGTTGGTTACAAATAAAAAATAAGTCTTTGCCAACTCTGCGGGAGAAGCAAACTCTCGGAGTTTGCCTTTGCTAATTGTCCAAGTCGTGCAGCCGTGCTGTGGTTTCACAAAAGGCAGACACTGCTCAGCTCCAGCCCCAGAACCGTCTCCCGTCTCCGGCTTCTCCGCCCTCCCGTGGAAGCTTTGGCTCGTCCCCGCGGTCACCACCTGCTCGGGCGGAACCCGCGGAGCGCGCACCTACGCCCCGGGTCCTTTCCTTCCCCGGCTCACTCTTTCCTGCCGAGCGCCCTGCGTTCCCTCGCCCAGGCCGGCCTTGCAACTTTCCTCCCAGCCTGGCGCTCGCCCCGCTTGGCTGGCCCTCAAGAGACGCCGCTTCCCTCTGCGCTCCCGCTCCGGAGCTTTCCGCCAAGGGCCAAGCGCCCTCACCCCCGGCTCTGGGCTGGGAGCGCGGCAGGGCGGGCGCACGCGCGCCCCCCCGCCCCCTGCGCCCCTCCCCGCGGGCGGTGCAGCTCCCCCGGCAGCACCTCCCCTCGAGAGGAGGGAGCCAGAGGGGGCTCCCGGCGTCGCGCCGCAGACCTGCTCCGGCTGCGCGCGCGCCGCTCTCTTCCGACAGCAGCTGCAGTCGCCGCGGCGCCCGCACTCCTCCCGGGAGCCGAGGAGACGAGCGCGCCCAGCGCCCCAGCCTGTGCCCCGCGCGCCGCGGCGCTGCCGCCCGCGATTCTCCGCGCGACATGGCTTTCCTCCTGGCGCTGGTGCTCGGCGCCTCGCTCTACCTGCAGGCGGCCGCTGAGTTCGACGTGAGGTGAGTCGGGCCACGGGACGCCCTG
>NW_024423453.1:2191118-2248814 GCF_017311325.1 Ursus maritimus
TTTGTAACGTAATAAACTCATTCAACAAACATTTATGAGCACCTACTACATGCCAGGCACTGTTCTAGGCACTAAAAAAGAAACTTCCCTTGAAGAGTTTGCATTCTAGCAGAAAGAAGACATACAAACAAGAAGTAAGTTATATAGGAGGCTGGAAGACAGGTGGTAAGAAGAAAAGACAAAGTAGACCAAACCATGGGGCATCCTGAGGGGGCAGGTTTGCAACGTTAAATTTGGGTGGTCATGGCTGGATATCTCAAAGAGGTGACATTTGAGCAAAGCCTGAAGGACGTGAGAATGTGAACCACGCAGACATTTGGGTCCAGGCAGAAGTATCGGCCAGTCAATGGCGCAAAGGCAGGGGCATGCATGCCTGGATTGTGTGAGAAAGGCAAGGAGGTCACGGGCTAGAGGAAGAGAGAGAATAGGAGATTAGGTCTGAGAGGTATGAGAGAGGGCACATCTCTGCACCCAAAGTCATTGGGACAGGGTTTGAGAAGAGGAGTGACTCAATGGTTATATGTTTTAACGTGTCTTTTAGGATGATCGTTGTGCGTTTTCATTTGAACAGTCTTAGTACAGTATTCTTTACTCTGCGACAACAGAATGACTGTTTAAAATGGTTTCTAAGTGATCTCCCCAAGATCAGACAGCACAGACTGCTAAGGAGTTCCAGCCCGCCCTCTCTGGCCTGCACGTGCCCCTGGAGGGGCAGCCGTTGCTATCCTTCTCAAGTGCTCGAAGTTGAGCTGGCAGAGATAGAAACAGTCTGCACGTTTCTTCCACAAAACTCGGCTGGAGAGCCAAACATTTCTGTCGGTTGGTTACAAATAAAAAATAAGTCTTTGCCAACTCTGCGGGAGAAGCAAACTCTCGGAGTTTGCCTTTGCTAATTGTCCAAGTCGTGCAGCCGTGCTGTGGTTTCACAAAAGGCAGACACTGCTCAGCTCCAGCCCCAGAACCGTCTCCCGTCTCCGGCTTCTCCGCCCTCCCGTGGAAGCTTTGGCTCGTCCCCGCGGTCACCACCTGCTCGGGCGGAACCCGCGGAGCGCGCACCTACGCCCCGGGTCCTTTCCTTCCCCGGCTCACTCTTTCCTGCCGAGCGCCCTGCGTTCCCTCGCCCAGGCCGGCCTTGCAACTTTCCTCCCAGCCTGGCGCTCGCCCCGCTTGGCTGGCCCTCAAGAGACGCCGCTTCCCTCTGCGCTCCCGCTCCGGAGCTTTCCGCCAAGGGCCAAGCGCCCTCACCCCCGGCTCTGGGCTGGGAGCGCGGCAGGGCGGGCGCACGCGCGCCCCCCCGCCCCCTGCGCCCCTCCCCGCGGGCGGTGCAGCTCCCCCGGCAGCACCTCCCCTCGAGAGGAGGGAGCCAGAGGGGGCTCCCGGCGTCGCGCCGCAGACCTGCTCCGGCTGCGCGCGCGCCGCTCTCTTCCGACAGCAGCTGCAGTCGCCGCGGCGCCCGCACTCCTCCCGGGAGCCGAGGAGACGAGCGCGCCCAGCGCCCCAGCCTGTGCCCCGCGCGCCGCGGCGCTGCCGCCCGCGATTCTCCGCGCGACATGGCTTTCCTCCTGGCGCTGGTGCTCGGCGCCTCGCTCTACCTGCAGGCGGCCGCTGAGTTCGACGTGAGGTGAGTCGGGCCACGGGACGCCCTCTTCTCTTTCTAGTGCTAATTTCGCCCTCGCAGGGCTGGGGTCCTCTCTCCCCGCCGGGGTGCGCGGCCAGGGAGGCGTCTCCCCGCCCAGAAGTTGGGCCACCGCACGGCGTCCGCGGGAGGAGAACCGTCGAACCGCTCTCGGAAACCAGCGGCCGCCCGAGGCTGGAGGCGCCCCTGCGAGCGCCGGAGGAGGCAGGGGAGGGAGAAGGCTCCTGGAGCCCGGCTCCTTGGTGGGGAGGGCGCGGGCTAGCCTCCTGAGCCGAGGTGAGCGCAGGACGCCCTGGGCCAGGAGGCTCTCGCGTGTGGTTTAGACGGCTCGCTGAGCGGGGCACCTTCCCGTGGCCGGGCCAGATCCCGGCTGGAGCTGTCAGCGCCGCTCGCACAAAGGGTGGGGGCGAAGGAGCGACTGGGCTTCCAGGGAGGACCTGTTTGCCTCCACACTTGGTTTTCCTGAAGCAGGAGGACTCAAAATAAGGGCGGGGAGGGGGGAGCGCTACGTGTGTTTGTGTTTGGGTACGCGCGCACAGCTCCCGAGACCTCGGGCGAGCCGGGCTGCAGCGTGCTCTGACAGGTTCCAACAGCCCTGGGCTCCGTCGCCGCTGTCACTCAGCCGCTCCTCTGGCGGCGGCGCGCGGGATCCGCTCGGGCGAGTGTGTGTGTGTCGGTCAGGAGGGCGTGCTCGGTTTCCCCACCAACGTGCACTTAGAGACCAGACCCGCCCCGAGCGCAGATCGCTGCTGCTGCGCAGGACCCAGGCTGGAGCAGCCGGGAGAGATTTTAACCCGGGTCACGCCGCCGTCCCGTCTTCCTCTTTCAGAGACCCCCACCCCCGCCCTGACCCCGCCAAGTATCCCTCTGCGCAGCCCTAAAGACAGCCGCACCTGTTTTACTTGTAATCTTGGAAAGAATCAATTCCACGATTGATTGGCTTTTTTGTACCTGGAGGGGAACAGGAACCGAGGGGAACCAGTGGAGCGCTGAAGAGGAAAACGCTATCGCTTGTTTACCACCTGGTCGGAGGAAACAGAGTTGGGGGTTATTTTGTACTTTGGGCTTGTGGGCATAAGGGGAGATAAAAGAAACGGGAATTGGAAAGATTAGGAGTGTTTTAAGAAAATGTGGGTAGCGGCCGGAGGCTATTTTATTTTATTAAAGCAATTCTTTGCTCACATTCGGGTATGTTGTGCTTTTCTGGCACACACATTTGCAATACGAAATACATCACATGATTATGCGTAAAATTTTAAGGTAGCTTTAATTTTAAAGCAGCTAATTAAAATATTGATCCTCTGGGGCTAAAAAGTCAGGTGGGAATCTAAACAAAGAAACGATTTACCAAATAAGGTGTGAAAGTGGAGCCTGGTGGATAAATTGGTATATTGAAATTGGATACTTTTAGTCCTTATTTATACGAGTGAGGACGATAACATGAATTGTTGATGCAGAAAAGTTTCAAACCACAAGGACACTTGAGAGGTTAGCTGCACCTGAAACTCCTCTTGGTTTTATTTATTCTTGTTTTATTTTTTCTGGAAACATTTTCTGCCAGAGTCATATCTTGGAAAGAGGTCTGTTTCATTTGATTTTTGAGGAAGCTCCCATCTTTCTGCCCCTTTCCAGGGCAGAAATAAAAGGCAGAATTTTTTTTCTTTCTGCTTTGACATGTCATATTATTTAATACTTTTGAGTTTATGATAAATCAGTCGAAACTGGTTTTCCCCCAAGTAACAGGTGTGGGTCTTTGAGGAATCTGTTTTATTTCAAGCTTCAGAAACCACCCTGTGAGTCTTAGCCTTGAGATTTCGTGGTTCTAGTTGATGCTATTTCCATTTAAGAAAGGATCTTCCCCTCCCTTTCCCCCTACTCCTGTGTGTAGAGCGTGTGTGTGTTTAACTCTCTGAAATCTGGAATTAGATCACAGCAGAACTATTTTCCAGAAGGTGTTTTATCCTTAAATTTCTGCAGGTATGAAAGAGTTCATCGAAAATTGTTGGGTGTGATTTAAATTTTTTTTTTAAAAGTAATAGGAAGATATTTTTAATTTCAGAAGTGTCTTTATTTATTTTGAATCTTTTTGTTTGGTAGGTGGCCCAGACAAATAGTGTCATCAATTGGCCTGTGTCGTTATGGTGGGAGAATTGACTGCTGCTGGGGCTGGGCCCGCCGGTCCTGGGGACAGTGTCAGCGTGAGTATCATGGCCCAGGGACTTCAGCTCCCTGGGAGGTGCGGCTTTCCACAGTCAGACATGGCTTCACTCTGCACATCCGTGGGCTCATTACTGAGCAAGTCTTGTTGGTGTGGTTCTGACGGAATTTTCAGTTCCTGACTCCTTATCCTGCCCCTTTTTCACCTGAGCCAACAGTCTGTAAGGTGCCAGCTTGCTTATTCAGAGAGCCATCCATGAGACTTACTGTAGCCATCTGTCCCCAGTATCTCCCGCCCCTCTTCTCTCATCGGGCTTTTTCTTTTCTGTGCTCCAGACTCTGAGATGGGGGTAAGATAATGAGTCTAGACTGTATTTACGTTAAACAGACTCTGAACCTTCTAGCACTAATAAAATCCTTACTATACCTGTTGTGGAAAGTGGCCTATTTGTAAACCTCTTTTTTTGAAGTGAGATTGGATTGACCGTGCTCTGAGTGGACCACCCACCGTAATCAAATAACACCTCTGAAAAACATTATTTTGGAGTCCTAGAAGTAGTCAACATCATGTAATAAGTACCAAATCAGAACACTGGTTTTTACCTCTTCCATGGACATTTTAATGGTAGAAATCAGAGCCACATCATGGAAGTTTGAGAAATAATGTTCCCCACAACTTTGTGTGGATCTTAAAATTCTAGTGCAGTTCCGCTAGGAGACAGTCCGCAATGATCGAGGGAATTTCTGGGGCATTGTGCTCGGTTGGGGTGCCTGGTGAGAGGACGGGAATGAAGTTGGATCCCTTACATCCCAATGGGTTATTGCTCGTGAGAAAGGGTCTCAGAGGAATGAAGAAGTGAAGAAAGCTGGGGCTGGACAGGGCGGAGCCTGCCTTAGAGGTGTGTGGACGGTGAGAGCAATTGGGTAGATTTAAGTCCGGGAAAGCTAGGAATTCCCACAGCTGTTTGTGCATGATATCCGCCCTTAACTTTGCGGAAGAGGGAGAATAACGGTCACGGGTTGACATCCCTGGTTGGTTATGGAAAAGGAAAGGGGATTAACATTGTCTGTTACCTGTAAGCCTCCGGGCCAGACTTTTTGCATGGTCGGGCTATGTCTCTTTTTATAAGGGGAGATGATGGTAACTCAGTTTCCAGTAGTCAAAAGAACTAGGCAAAGCTGCTGTGCCCGACTGGTTAATTGTTTAAGGGAAAATGGTCCAAAAGAAGAATGGTACCTGGTGGAGTTGTCTTCTGCCAGTTATAGCACCGCGTCAGAAGTATTTGCACAGCTGGAGGCCACGGGTGTGCAATTTGAAGAGCAGTCAGTCTTTGATAATCAAAGAGAGAAGAGAGGACCCTTCTCTTGGCCCAACACACACACTGTTCCCAAATTTAAAAAAGTAGTTTCTTTGCAGGAGTGGAGATCATTTTCTCCTTTGCTGTTTTAATTGGCAGGACACTCCCCAAATGAAGATTGAAGTGCTTTGGGGTGTGCACAGCACCCCAGGCCTACCAGGACCAGGCCGTTCTGGCAGAAGGCCCCGAGCACAGGGGAGCACACCTTGTCTGGAGGCAGAGTGCCAGAGCAGCCGCAGAGGCCGGGGTGCAGGGCTGTGGGAGGACGTGCGCACTCTGCCAGATGTGCGAAAAGAATTCCAAGGATAAAATTCCTCTGTCTCTGAGAGGTTCATCAACTGTGGAATTCCCCAGAAAGAACCTCTCAGAGCTGTTCTGTCTTTTTACATGTAATTAACTTTTCTCTGGTACACACCAGCTGGGTGATTCTGAATCGGAATGATTGAAGGAGCGGAAAGACCTTTCCGAGCTACAGTGGCCGTACTGCAGTTAAACATCCAAGTTCCTAGCAGACTAGCTTTCCCAGCAGAGATGAGACACCATTTTATTATTTTCTATACCTTCATTTTGCTTCTAACAGAATGTAAAGTGGTGAAGTGCAGTATTTGATAGTATTATCTCTTCTTTCTTTGTATTCCTTGAGAAGCTGAGGAAGCTGTAACAATGGCAAGTCAGTTATTGAAATGGTAATGTTATAAAGACCTGTGTAAGATGATCCTGCACAAATCAGTTTATCTCAACTTAGATTTGGTGAAAGTTTGAGATGCAACGTAGTGGAGGGGAACACGGACTCGAGCTGGACTGCCTGGGTTTAAATTTCAGTTCCATCCCTTATTAGCTGTGTGACCACGAGCAAGTCATTCAGCTGCTCTGTGCTTTATTTTCCTCTTCTCTGAAATGGATATAAAATAGTATAATACCTCATAGGACCGTAAATGAGGTGTAAATGAGTTATTCGTAAAGCACTTAATACAGTTCCTGGCACAGAGTAATGCTACATAGATGTTTGATGGAAGTAAAGAGATATAAATGAATACTGCTTTTGAAAGAGTGTTATGAGATGGGACATACACATGCTATCAGATTCTTTGTTTTCTAGGCATGATGAATGTATTTTTGCATTTTACTGCCAAAATAAAAACAATGATTCTAAGGTTCTCCTTGTTACAATAAAATAAAACACCTTTAAATTAAAAAGAGCCAGGTGGATCTTTACCATTAATATTGTAGATGGCAAAGTTGTAAAAACGAGTTCAAAGATGGATGTTTCCTTGTGTTTTGTTTTTTCAGAATCTCAGATGGTCCAAATGTCTCTTGTCAGCTTAGAGCTCCTCGGTCTTTGTTTTGCTATAAACAGGTAGAGGAATGTAGGGGCCAGAGGTCAGCTCAAAGTAGGAAGAAAAACACCAGAGAGAGTCTTGCTGGGGACAAACGAAAAGCTTCTGATTAGTTTTTAAAGGAAGCTTTTATGAAATTGAAACTTTTGTCACTACATTTATTCAAGGAAAAATGCCTCGCTGTTCATTAACTCTTATACCTGGTAATGGACTACCTATAAAAATTCCAAAGAGCTTCTGGGAAATTTAGTATGAAAATTGATTTTGTCTTTCTGACCCTTAGATCATTTCAGAGTTCTTACCGGTAAGGAGCATTCTCCTTTCCTTAGCAAAGGTCTGGTTCTTGTTTTCTGAATGATTCACTTAGGAATTTTCCCTCAAATTAGCACAGCAAAGCAAAAGGAAGCTATTTCCACCTAGACCCAGAACCTTCCAATTTATCCCTTAGAAGATATGTTAGCAGGGGAGGCCATATCCTTATTATATATATATTTCTATCGTATCTCACGCCCTTGTGCAGTGACCCTTTGGTGTTTAATCCATTTGGTTGAGCATATGCAAGACATTTGGACTCTATTCCTGTGAGTCAAAGAGATGCGCTGACCAAGAACTGCTGCGTTTCATGTTCACTTGCTGCTCCCCTTTCCATGGCCTTGTTTCAAAAGGACAGTTGGCTTGCAGGGAGCTCCTGTTGCTCGCCTGCACTCCTGCTCACAGTGTCTAGCCACAAAGCCGCATTCAGCCGGACTTCTCATCCTTCCCTCGGGGACTGAGGAAGGAAGGATGCTACCCAGACAGGCATCGGAGCTGTCTTCTGCTTCCTGCCCGTGCCACCTGACATTCTATCCCAACATTCCTGCCCGGCTGCGGAAAGCAGGACCTAGTCCAGAAGCAGGCAGCTTGTGTTCTTTTAGAGGTCATACCCTTGCCTTCTTTCTATCCATTGATTCTTTGTTTTATATTCTTTTTTTTTAAGTTTTTATTTAAATTCCAGTTAGTTAACATACAGTGTAATATGAGTTTCAGGTGCCCAATATAGTGATTCAACACTTACATACAACACCCAGTGCTCATCACGAGTGTCCTCCTTAATCCTCATCACCTGTTTCACCCCCCCCCCCATTCTTGACCCAGAAACAGGTCTCTATATATTGAAAATACAGAACTTGATTTTCTAATTGTCTTGGGCTTTATCTTTATCAACTATTGAGGTGGCTCTTAGTGGTAAAGTGATTTTCTTAATTACAAAACACTGATAGTTACATGTTTACAGCACACGGCACCTTAATTACTCAGATTGTCACAAAATACTAGTTCCTCGTTCTGTAATTTACTCTATTCCTTCACTTTCCCATCATATTAATGGTACACTTCATTTTAATGATTTTAGCAATTTCTCCTACCAAGTGGAGATCTCTGTAAAAAAGATCTCTCAGGGTTTGTGTACTTTATTAAAAACGCACACACACAACAACTGCGTATGCTGTGGAACCAGCCCTTAACTAAAAGCACTATGTAGTTTGGGACATGTGAGCGTCACTAACTTTTATACCTGGTTAGCTGTTTAAAGAGCTTCCTTAATGTACAAAGAGTATAGAGGATCTAAATATTATATTTCTAAATGGTGGTTTTCTGTTTACTTACTGATTTGGCTATATATGTGGCTATGACAGTAGTGTCTCTGTTGAAAGCACTTTTTAGAGGTGTGAAGATTAAAATTCAAAATACAACAAGTTCCAGGTTTCAACAAAGCTATTTAGTTTCTGAGTTCTTTGGCTGTCACTAAGCAGTTTGTGGTTTCTAAAGGAAATTATGTAAATGAGGGTGATTTTGTATCATTTTCCCTTAAAACCGGGCAAAATGCAGATGTTCTGATATATTTCTCTGAAAATTTTGGAAAGATGTAAAACCCACCTGGAGGCTGACTTTGCTTTATTAGTTCTAACCTCATTTCCTCCTACCCCCAAAGACTACAACTGTACAATTGTCAGAGAAAGTGAAACTTTTGAATTCTTACCAATGTTATATAAATGTATAGGTTAGTGCAACACCAGGACGGAGAAGCAGTAATTTATCCTGAAACTACTTTGGAGTTGTTAAATACTTTTGTTGGATAATATATATTACTGGCTCAGGATTGTGGGCCATTGAAAGAAGAGCAAATTGTTAAATTTCTGTATTTCAAATGAAAAGGTTATTAGTTTAAGCAGAGATTTTGATTTTGTAAATGAAACACTTAAATTTCATGTTTCATTCTTTACTTGTATCTGGGTTCAAAAACTTAATCGTGAAAATGGAATGTGATTTATTAATTTTTGCTCCCTATGCTGGTTACTTGTCCCTAGTGACAAAATTCTATAAATTATACCTTTCTTAGATTATTTAGATTTTGAACACTTCTCTTTAAAATAATCAAGAGTAAATGAGAAATGCTGGACTTGGTTTGAAGACCATACGTGGTGTCCCCCCACAGAGAGGTTATTCCTAGGAAATGCCTTTCCATTTTTAGTCAACACTATGTGACCACCACTGAATGTGAATTAGCATGTTAGAGTTAACCTTCTTTATACCCATACACTCATACCTACTCCAGGAGTAGCTGGGGGTCTCAAGTGGGCGATACTGGCCAGAGCCACGTTTAGGGGGACCAGCAGGTCTTGGGGCAGCTTAATGGAGCTGAGCACACTTCACCGTCTTAGCTTCCTTCTCTATTTTGGCGATGGTAATGCAGATTCTGGTTCTTTTTTTTTCCCCCTGCAGGTAGGAATAAAAGCAAGGCAGTGGACAATCTTATAACTACTTTTAGCACAAAACCTGCATCTCCAAATCCTCAGGAAGTGAAGTTTTTGATTAAGATTATTCAACTACCACTTTCCGTGAAAAGCTTATTTAAGAACAGCATGTACTTTCAGTAACTTCAAGTGGTCTTGGAATGCAGATTCCAAACTAAAATCAATGTTGAAGAAGTTTGACCTTTTCAAACACGTAGTTTTTGAGTATCTGTAGTCTTGAAAGTTGAGTTTCACGGATATTACTTTGTTCCTTCATCTTTTCTCCTGTTGGAACCGTTCTTTATCTAATACTTTTAAGGTCTACTCATTTCCTAAAATCCCCTCATAAAGTTAATCTGGGAAGGTCTTAACCTCTGTGGATTAGAAATGTTAGTACTTCCTAAACTGGGAGGTCAGGTCACAGAGGGGAGACACCCCGTCGCTGCAAGGTCAGCCGCTAGATCTGCCTTCAAATACGGCCACAGAGATGTGCTGCTGCGGAAAGTACACAGACGCACCGTACTCCCTGCTACCAGTGAGGCACTTCTGGCCCCAGAAGCAACACTGTATTTCTCCTTGAAAACTTTCGGATAAGCTTTGGAAAAACATAGGTGTGGTTTTCCTCCCTTAGTCCCTCTTATAGCAAATGTAATAGACAGCATTTTTGAAGGGTACTTTTTATCTGTTGAATTCATGTTCTTTGCCTCTTGAGTCCATTGAACTCAACTGCATGCTTTTATTTTTTTAATTTTTAATAATAATTTTTTATTATGTTAGTCACCATACAGTGCATCCCTAGTTTTTGATGTAAAGTTCCATGATTCATGACTTGCGTGTAACACCCTGTGCACCATGCAATACGTGCCCTCCTTACTACCCATCACCAGCCTAGCCCATTCCCCCACCCCCTCCCCTCTGAAGCCCTCAGTTTGTTTCTCAGAGTCCATAGTCTCTGTTTATCCCCCTTTCATTCTTCCCTTCTTTCTCCTACTGATCTTCCTAGTTCTTATGTTCCATAGATGAGAGAAACCATATGATAATTGTCTTTCTCTGCTTGACTTACTTTGCTTAGCGTTATCTCCTCCAGTCCCATCCATGTTGCAGCAAACGTTGAGAACTCGTTCTTTTTCAACTGGATGCTTTTAAAGCGATAGTCCGGCGATGTTGAGTGATTGCATGCAGCCTCCCTCAATGAGTAATGGAAGATACTCATCATGGGGGCTGGGCCTACATCATGCAGGAGATGAAAGGGAAGGAGAGGGGGGTTCTGATGGCCTAATCCTCACTACTCCCCCCTCTTTCCTCACCACCACACACAGATATTTTCACTCCTTTCCCACCAATTTGATGCAGGTTTAAAATTTTTTTCCCATCAATCTTTTAAAAATATTTACTTTGTAAGAGAAAATGCGTTTATTTCTTCAGATATCCCTCCTCAGAGCAATGAATATTATCAGCTTTTTGTGTAACTTTCAGAAAGATTTTACATACTTATGGGCAAATTTCTGTATCTTCTCTACCCTATCTGTTTTATACAAATGGAAGGTATACTGTATACATTGTTTTGTACCTTGCCTCTTTTCCTTAACAATGTATCTTGGAAAGCTTTCTTTATCATCAGTACACGAAGAGCCTGCTCACGTGTTTTTTTTTTTTTTTTTTTTAATGGATTTGTAGTATTCCATTGCATGGCTGTACCATCATTTATTAATTAGTTTCTTATCGACGGGCATTTGTGTTGATTCTAATCTTTTACTAATACAGACAATTCTAAAATAAGTAACCTTGAAATATACAGTGAAGAAATATTGTTTTAGATGTGTTCTAGTATTTCTGCAAGATAACTTTTTATGTGTGAACAAATGGCGTATACATTTGTGGTTTTGACCAACTGGCCAGTGTTACTTACTTGGTAGTGGATAGTAATGGAAAAAACTGGATTGGAGTGCTGACGTAAAGCCCTGGCAATTCCATATCCAGAGTGTGATGCTTGATTCTAGGATACTCTGATCCCTACCCTTTCCCCCAAAGCCCCTCTGGTAGGTCAGTGAAGGACCTTTAACCCCCTTTTCATCTATTTCCTCTTGGCCCAGAGGCAACTAGCTGATATTGGGAATGTGGTTTGTCCATTAGCCAGGATTTCCACCTGGCATCCGGCCAATCAGCTGTGTGGTTTTTATGGATGTGAGGTCCTTTTTAGTTGTAAGGAAGATTTACACATTCTTTTAGGAATTGCTTAATTCATTGACCTTTTATTTATAAGTCAGTCATAATTTTTATCACCTTGTTTAGAGGATTTTCTTTTTTATTTTTAGGGAGGATTATGTAGAATTTTGATATCTGAATAAAGTTTTTTTGGGAGACCTGTTATGATAAAATGTTTTCAGGAAATATTAAAATATTGTTGTGTCAAAATACTTTAATAAAGTGACTTTAAAACCGTAGGGGCATACCTTTTCCATTAGTAATTCTAATCTTTATCTTAATTATGTATTAAAATCATTTTATTTAACAAAATAACTGAATGCTTAAGGGAAAAATTAAAATACTTGAAGAGAGAGAGAAGGTAGTGAAGGTAAGTCTTTCTGACTTCCCTGTTTTCCTGACACCTAGTTCCAAGCCCCAGGAACTGTTTCCTATTGATCTTTGCAGATTTGTAAGCATTTGCAAAATTATCCTTGTTTATAAATTGATAGCATAAGGCAAGAACTATTCTGTACCTTCTTTTTTCATATATTACATTTTAGAGGCCAGTCCTTACCAGTTCATGTACACTTGACTCATCCTTTTAAATGGCTGTATAGTGTATCATTGTATGGCTATACCTAATTAATGTAAAAATCCCTATTTATGCATATTTAGGTGATTTTCAGTATTTTGGTTTTATGAAATATGCTGCAGTCAATACCTTGCCATATTCATCATTACTGTTATATACATTTAGATGTGGGAGAGTTATAGGGACATCCTATTTTTATGTAAGTACAGTAATTGAAGAATTCATTTTATTTTTATAAATCATCTTCTATAAAATATGTCAAAGGAGATTAAATCATGGATAATATTACACAGTGGAAACCTTCTGTTCAGCCACTTTTTGTGATTCCTTGAGAAGACAGTTTAAAAGAGAAATAGAATTTGTTTCTTCATTTCTATTTGTTTATCTTCTACTTTGTTTGGGGAAGGATATGAAGTGGCTTTCAGGAATGCATGCAACAAAGTAGGAAAACAGAATTAACAAGGGCTGGGGGAGGGGAAAAAGGATAGAATAAAAGGTAAGATATCAGGAGGAGAGTTATTAACATGCAGATATGTCAGGCGTAGGATCCTAAGTATGTCTTATAATTTGGCTGGCAGCTTCTGGTAGCCAGCGGAAAAAGAAAAGTGTTATTGCTCCTATAATTCATGGTGTTTGTTGGGGGAAAATCAGACCAGTTATTTGGGGGAAATTATGGCTTTTCTCACATGCAGTTCTGAAAGAAGACTTTCATGCAGTCCTTCACCGCGTAGGAGTGAATGGTGGAGTAGAAGGGGCCACGGCAACGTTTCTGTCATGAAGCTGGTGGTGGTTGTACGAAGCTATTTCGTAGGGGATGCTCTGATCTAAGAGGAGGCCCCCTACTCTAAAAGTGCAGTTCATGGGAAGTTGAAGAAGCATTATGTACACACTCAGCTTTCTGATAGCTCAGCTCAATCCAGCCCAGAACAGCTATGATTTGTGAACTCTGCAGGGCTCTGTGGACAATTCCAGGTTAGAAAAGACAGTTTTGAATTACGACCGCTAACAACGCCCTGAAGTTTGCTGTATAATTAAAGTCTACCCCATACCTTTCTCTCTCCCCCTCCCCCTCTCTCCCTTTATCTTTCCTTCCTTCCTCCCTATGTATTTTACACATCAGTCAGCAGTTGGTAGAGTCGGTATCCAGAGGCATTGTGAATGGAGTGGAGATAGATGTCTCCTATGATCCAGCATAAGGAGGTTCTGCAAATAAATCAGTGGGAGAATTTTTTTATATCAACTTTATATTTTGAGTTACTTTTGTATTCATTGGCTATCAGTATAAAAGCTCATCACCATTTTGCTCTGGTCTCACTCATCTCTAAGCAGATTACAGCTTGGGATAAGACAGGAGGCACAAACATCGCTTCCAGGCATCCTTTACCCCACTTGAGCTGTTACAGGAAATAGGGCCAGTGAACCCAGGAACAACAAACTCCTTGACCAGTGCTCGTTTCCCCAAAGCTCTGGATTGTCACAGATATGCAGAGGGGCCCAAATGACCCTTAGTTGTTATCCCAGTTCTCCTGGATCTCATGAAGGGCTGCTTTAAATAAGCCACTTAGGCCTGAATAGACTCAAAGCAAAATCTGTAGTAAGTATTCTTCATGTTCCTAACCAGACTCAGACTTAACTGCTTTTCACTGGGGTGTGAGGAAGCACTGATTCTCCTGCCATCATGAAGCCCCAGGGGCAATGGAACCTGAAACCCTGACACACACATGTCCTCAGATAATCTCTCTCTCAAAGGAAGATAGCTCAGTGAGTGTCCTGAGAGGGCCCAAATCCAGTAAGTACCCCATTTCCTTGGGAGAAGCAGAGAAAGGGGCTTTGAATGCCTTTCCTCAGACATCTGTACCAACCAGAACTCGAACCAGTCCGAGAATTGTTACGCTGTGTCAGGCAACCTAGAAGGGAGCTAAGGAGTTTACGTTGCTAGAGCCAAGAACTATTTTTTCATGGGGACAAATAAATGATCAGTTATCAAAGATAACACAATGCAGCCGAAATAAGTTGGCTTGAAAAAATTTCAAAGTGGTATCAGTCACTACAACCATAGAAAAATACTAGTAGCATAACCTAATGTGATTGACAGCACAAGCTTGGGAATCTCCCAGGGCAAATTAGTTGTAAAATTTACACCCAGTTACTAAAAATTGATTTGTTACAAAGTATAGAGTTCAGTTAAATAATATCGAATTAAATAAATTTTACATTTTAATGCTGTAAAGCTTTTCAGTTTTCTGATTTTACCACTTAATTAATAGTAGTGCATAATTAAAGAGGTAATTATGGTCATAATAGAATTTCTAATAAAGCATAAAGGAATACATTAAAGCCCAAATAGGGTAAACTTTTATTATGTGTGATAAAATAGTGACAGATATCTATGTGTTCATTCCATACTCTTTCATGGGTTCAACAATTTTAGTTCTTAGTCTAATAAAATAATGTTAAGTGACTTGTTATAGGAGGAAAAAGATATGAATATGAATGGGCAAAACCAGTTTCTTAGCTTTAGAATTTGTTGACTTTGGAGGAAAAAAAAACTTTTTCTGGTTATATTTTATGAGAGACCCTCATTTTCTGCCAAACACTAACTAAAGGTTGGAGAGACATCCTTGCTACGTACTAGATGTCAGGGGAGAGCCAGTTTGAGACTAAGGATTTGCCGTCAGTTATTTACATGTGGATAACCTAGAGTCAATTAAATTTTGAAACTGAACACTTCATTTGGTCAGTATCTTTTTAACCATTCTGTAGATTAATGATATAAATTCTCCAGAACCTACATGTTTTCCTATTGTAACACCATCAGATCACAAGGTGAGCATTGCCTTGTACAGATATTATTGATTTATGCTGAGATTTTAGGAAATACGTCATCATGGTTTAAATTTGTACTGATGTACACAAAGAAGCAATTGGAAATTTCTGGATTTATGCTTACTTTGCCAAAAATAGTGTTGTTTTTCAAAAATCTTTAGCCTTATTTTCATACGTTTGAGTTCTCGAACTCAGTTTCTAGCAGAGATCCCTAAATGGCCAAAGGTATGTGTTGCTACATTTACAGAAACTAATTCTGCAGATACACCATCCAAATATAAGCTTCCTGCCACCCAAAATATTTTTCTAAAGCCTTTGGTACACCTACTTTATTTCAGTGTTAAGATTTGTAGGTACTTAGTAATTACCTGCCAAATGTTTGCATACCAACAAATAGCAAATAAAAAAACACAAATTGCAGCTCACACTTAGCCGTACTTTTTTTTTTTTTAACATGCATGAGGATTTAGAGCTGATTTTATATAATATACACTTACTATGGTAATAGTTTCTACTGGATAAATTGCCCCCTGTTCACATGATTACATAAATATTTCATGGTGTTTCACACAGATAATGGTGGTTTCAAAGTCCTTCATCCCTGGGATTGAGTTTTATTTTTTTAAATTTATTTTTGGATTGAGTTTTAAAATCATCAATGAATTAAAAGATTCATCATATCTTGGTGTCTATGGCCAAGAATTAAGACATTTCCATGTATAGTTTTTCCCAACTAAGGCAGAATTATTATTTCTTTTTGAAACTATTTGGGGAATTGGAGGGAAACTATAAAGAAATGATTTATAGAGGTGTTAAATGTTCTGTTCTCGAATCTTCGGTTGGATTCTGATGAATTCTGTGGCTCTAATATTTAAGAAGTAGTGGTCTGAAAGTTGGGATCATCCAAATTACTTAAAATGCTATAAATGGGACCTGTTGTCTTGGATGTTGGTGTCTTAAATGTCTGGCATTGGATGGTTGTCTATGAATAGTTTGCCAGGCTAATAATAAACTTTTTTGACAATGAGAAATAGAGGGTGAAATTTAAGGTTGAGGTGGGGAGAAATTTTTAGAGCTACTACTTTTTCTAGCTGCAGATTAGGGGTGAGAGGTAGAAGGACAGTGTCAGGCAGAACCTTTCCCTTTCATGCATGTGCCTGGCGTTTGTCACCTGTGAAAATTTGCATGTGTCCTACTGTGCTCTTTGCTTAAGAGGCTTGTGTGACTCCTGTCTGGGTCCTCTGGTAATTTTGCCTTCTTAGTCTGGGGCATTTCATTATTTCCTTCCAAAGGTTATGCTTGGCCTAACATTTGGGCATTTTATAATTAAATTTACAGTAAACTATATACTAGAAGATAGGCATACCTTTGGATAACAGATGGGCCCAGTTCCTTAGGGCTTTCTATCCCTCATTTTTTTAAATGTCCAAAACCCAGGATTGATTTCAAATCGTAAACCTGTGTTTTGCAGGCTAGAAAAAACTAATCTCCAAATAGTTTAGTTTCTCTAGATTATATTAGTCACAATTTCATAAAATCATCAGAGTGCTTATTATTTTTAACCATGCCTGGTATCACTGAGAACCCTCCGCAAAGTGTGTAGTATCAACATTCAGATGAACTGAAGCAGTGGTTCTGGGGCAAGTCACAGGAGAGAGTTCTAGGCTCGTAAACCGTAGTGGCTTTGCTGTCAACATTGCCTGTGTTACTGCTGCGGCTCTTTCCAGTGTTTGTGAGAAACAGACTATCAGGGGAGGATGGGGCAGATGTTTCTATATTCTCTGCTGCTAATGAAGCCTATTTTAGTGCTTCTCACCATAAAAAATACGTATAGGGCATTTATTTGGGGCAGCTTTCACAAAAATTGTGGTGACCACTGCCTGTGAAAATATCCTTATGCATCAATAGAGAATAGACCCCAGAAGCTTCCTGGAAATAATCTACTCTGGGTTTAACATTGCTTTGATTTAAAATGCAGTTTTGTATAGTTTTAAAATGCAAATTTAAAAATAGGAGACATGGGCTAAAATTTCATGCTAGAAATCTTATTTAATGGATATACATATTGACACCATAAAATTTACTAAATCTCTGTGTGTCAAGGCTGATTTATATGAAGTAGGAGAAATGTGACCTAACTTTAAGATATTATAAGACAAAAATAAACTATACAAAACTGTTTGGCTGCTTAGTACTAATATAACTAGTTAGAAAATAATGATGTTTGCTATTCTTTTTGTTTACCTTTATTTAAAATCATTTAATATATTTTTCTTGATAAATTAGATTACTCAAAATTGGCAACTAAAGAGTATTAAAGAAACGGTATCCTTTTATAGTTTTCCCTTTTAATACATAACCATAACCATAAGCAGTTTTCCTTAATATGTGATCCAGAATGTAATTTGCAATTTATGCTTTGATTTATTTTCAGCTTTTTGCTAAGATTGTACCTGATACATTTCATTATTCTGTTTTAAGAAATGTATCAACATCAAGATACGGTGAGTTCTTTAAAAGTTAACAACATCAACAATGATAGATACAAAACACTAATTTGTTATGAACCTAACCAACGTGGAAAAAACCCTCTAATAAGCAGATATATATATATATATGTATATATAACAATATGTGTGCCTTTAAAAATACAGAACAATCATTCTGGATCAATAGTTAAATTATTACTTTAATTGAATCAATTTGGTCTTGGAATATTTCTCTTCTGCTATTACCCCAAAGAAGGCTCCATTCTCCTAATTTTAATTTATGCGAGTAAATGTACAAATCAAAAGTAAAAGTGAATATTTTATGCTTTAATTCACAGAGAAGTAATAAATCATCTTTTCCCTTACCTCTAGGACCTCTAGGCTGGTCAAACCCTAACCATGATTAGTATTGTTTCAAGTTTCTTCCATTTACTTTTGTTAAACTGGGTTATATATCTTCAAGTGAAATGGCTGAGCTTTCACCGTAATTCTTGTTGCTATTGACAACCAAAGCAGCCATGCAAGAAGAAAATCCTGTGGAAGGAAAGAAAAAACAAATCTTAACATTTTCTCCCCAAAGTTGGAGAGAAAAGAGAATACAAAGCATGTAAGAATCAGGTAAGTAAAGATCTGTCAATTAAAAAATTACCAGCCTTGGTTACTAATCGATCCAAAGTTTTAATTTTTTTCAGATATTTTGTCCAACACTCATTTAAATAAAAGGATACTGTCTCTTGGAACCAAAATTAATAATCTGAAAATGAAAGATTGGATTGGAAGGTACAGTGCCACAAGAGGTCTGAAATACTCTGATTTAGAATTTGGACTATGAAAGAATAGCACAACTTCAATTACTGGTTAATATTTTTGTTACAAAATGTTTTTGAATGACAAAGTGGTGACTAAAATATTACTATTTTAAACATGTCCTAGATTTTTTTTGTTTCAGAAAAGCACTGAGCGTTGAATATGTGTAAGTCTCCGGGAATGTAACAAGTTGCTAAATACCCAAGTCCAGCCTCCTTACAGAGAAAAGATCTGGAATTTCTTTTTTTGGACATTTGTTTTGCAGCTTTCTACGTCTTAAGGCAGAGAATAGCCAGGATAAGGTGCCAGCTCAAAGGTTAGATGAACATATTTCTTGAAATAATTTTGGCTAATCTGTGTCTTGAAAGGCATAACCTCTAAATAATACCTTACAGAGCTATCAGTAGAACTTGACTTTAGTTGTATTTTTGAGTTGCCTATTTTGGGGAAAACTATATTTTTTAGAGATGTGTTTATTCTATTCAGAATTATATAAGTTCATTTTATTTCAGTTATTACATTAAACTTTTCCCTTTCAGTTTATAATCCCTTTCTCCTGTCTTATGAATCTAATAAATTGACCTCCATTCTAACCTAAAGGACAGTTTGTATTTTTAATACTTAAAGAAGGAAATTTAAAAAAAAAGTCCACCAAATGAAATTACTAACACCAGCCTATCATTAACGTGAAGGGATTGTATCTCATATTCATTAATTCTCCTTGGAAAAATTCAGGTAAGAAATATTTTTATTGTATAAAATATCGAAGGTGTTATAATAGGACCTATGTGTATTTATGTTATATTGTTTTGGTACATAAAAAGTTCCTTGTTTAAAATATTTTGGAAGTGGAGGCGCCTGGGTGGCACAGCGGTTAAGCGTCTGCCTTCGGCTCAGGGTGTGATCCCGATATTATGGGATCGAGCCCCACATCAGGCTCTTCCGCTATGAGCCTGCTTCTTCCTCTCCCACTCCCCCTGCTTGTGTTCCCTCTCTCGCTAGCTGTCTCTATCTCTGTCAAATAAATAAATAAAATCTTTATAAAAAAATATTTTGGAAGTGAATAATGTCATTTAACGAATCACCCTTATGGCACTTTAGTGGAAAATTTTGGTGAAATTCTGTTTAATGGAATTGGGGCCAAGAAGACAATGTACTTTAAACTGATAGGTGAAAGATACTATCACACGTCATAGAAAATGTTTTTAAGAGAGGATTTTAGTATTAACATTTGGGAAAAAAATTGATAGTGCTAGAAATAAAAGTTAAGGAATTTCTTTGTTCAGGGAGACTTAAAGAATCGCAGTGTGTGTATCTTATAACTGGTAAGAGTTACTGGATTAACTAGCAGAGCTATGGCTGAGGATGAGGAGGCAATGCCAAAGAAAAGTACGAGGGACCCTTCAGCAACAGAGGTTTGAACTGCGTGAGTACTCTTACGCATGCATTTTTAAAAATAAACACAATATAGTACTATAAATGTATTTTCTCTACCTTACGATTTTCTTAACATTTTCTCTGGCTTGCTTTATGGTAAGAATACAGTATACAGTATATAATACATACTATATGTACATATAGTGTATATATAATATATAGTATATAATACATATAGCATAAAGCTATTTATGTTACTGGTAAGGCTCTCAGTCAACAATAGGCTCTAAGTAGTTAAGTTTTGGTGGAATTGGAAGTTATACATAGATTTTTGACTGCATGAGGGTTGGCACCCTAATCCCCGTGTTGTTCAGGGGTCAATTGTAGAATGTGGGCTTTGTCACCAACAGATCTAGGTTCAGGACCTATTCCTGTGACTTACCAGCTGGCCATGAATGCCTCATGCAGAACAGTTCTTGATAAATGTTTGCTATTATTAGTGTGTGGTCAATATATAGAATATATAGAGAGAACAGTATATAACAATATATAGAATACTTTGAACACCCTAGTGTTGACTAGCGTCCATCCTAATCCTCATGGTGTAGCACATTTTTAAATACATTTGTTTGTATACCCACCTTTTTTTTTAAAAAAAAAAAGATTTATTTATTTTAGAGAGAGAGTGTGTGGGGGGGTGGAGTGCAGAGGGAGAGGGAGAGAGAGAATCTCAAGCCGACTCTGTGCTGAGCATGGAGCCCAACTCGGGGCTTGATCCCATGACCCTGAGATAATGATTTGAGCCGCAGTCAAGAGGTGGACCCCTACCTGACTGCACCACTCAGGTGTCCCTATATGCCCATGTTTTGAAAGTGATCAATTGGAAGTAGGAGATTTCTCACATTATTCATTTCTAAAATAAAACTTTCATTGAATAGCTGTCTGTGTTTCTGAACCATTCCTTTTCCACTTCTCTAATAATATCCACTCTACCCAGAGTAGAGTATGGTTTTGGTTAGCTAACCAAAGGAAAAGGAACCGGAAGGAACTAGAACATTTAGTTACTGTGATTTATTTGACAAACATTTGAGAGCTTACTAGAAGGAAGGAGCTAAGCTAGGTGCTGGGAGAGATACAACATTAGTAAAACTCTTGTTTGTGAGGTGCTAATTTGGTAAAATGATTGTCTCTTATTCCTTCTGGGATTCTAAAGTAGGAAAGAGTTAGGGACAATGAGTTGAATTTGTTCCAAGGAAGAGACACTTCTTGCTGGAGAGGATCAAAGAAGTTTTTATGGACTTGGTGGTGTTCAGTTGAGTCATTCATTGAACAGTTATATATGTTGAGTGCTGTTGCCTTCTTGATATCCCTGCACTCCAGATAACCACTTGCAGATATCAGCCCAATAAGATGAAGCTCTAGGCATCCATGTTGTTCCCCGTCAGTGTTGAAGGCCCATATGTTAGCACAATACTGGGGGAGAGGTGTGTTTTGATCTAGGATACTGCACAAGCCTATCTCAGGGGGCAGGATCCCAGCCCAGGAGTGGCCCAACTAAATCCTGAGGGATAAGTGAGTCCAGTGAAGGCACCCTGGCCAGACAGAAAAATACACTGAAACTTTAGAAGCACATTCTAGGAAAAGTAAGCACTTTACTCTGGCATGGGGTATGTGTTTAAAGGGCATCAGATAAGAGATGCAGTGGGAGAAGTAGCAATGGGCTGACTCATGGAAGGCCTTTGGTGTCATCTTAAATAGATTAGCATTTGTCCCAAAGTTGCAGAGGAATGTTGTAATGATGTTAAGCAAGGAAATTACATAATCAAATTTATATTTCAGAGGTTGTAAGCTGTACTAATAGGTCAGATCTAGTGTACAGGTGCGTTTAGTCTTGTTCACAGAGTATTTTACCATTTCTTGAAATAGTTGCCAGTATTCCACAGGAAACATGGATATCAGGCTTTGTTGAAAGATCAGTAGTCCTGCATTACTGCAAGGAGTGGGTGGGCCGGAGTTGCTTAGGGGCTGTCCTATTTGGAAAAAGCACATACTCCATTTTGCCATGGCGCTCACTCCTTCAGGGCAAATGCCTGGGACCTGTAGGCATTGGAGGTTGTGGGGGCTAATTTCTGAGTGTTTTCCTGATTGGCAATTTAGAGAATAGCTTTTTGAGGGTCAGGACTCGAGGCTATTACAGTAAACCTGAGAAATCAGGTTTTAAGTAGTAAAGGTAAGAAAGGAGAAAAGGATAGAGATTGAAGATATTTTCAAAAAGGGAGGGAGGGAGAGGCACACAGCATCAGGTCAGTGGCGAGGCCCTCGGGCTTTGCAGACAGTCACCACTGGTGTGGCAGCTGCTGCCACTCGGAACTGAGTTTTTGAGAAACTTACTTCACCTTTCTGAGCAATAGCTTCTTTCTTGGGAAAATAGAGCGAAAAGCCCTACCTCATACGGTTTTTATGAGCATCAAATGAGAAAATGCTTACAGCGCTCTTGGCTCAGTAACTGGCTCGATGTTAATTCACGTTCAGTAAAATGGTGGCTGGTGGTGATGATGATGGTTGTGGGGAATGAGGAAGATGGGGTCAAGGATGAAGCCCAAGTTTCCGATGCGTTACTCAGTGACCCAGAGAACGTGGAGGAGAGTGCAGATGATGACTCCCACGCTGGATGTGGTAGTTCGGAGGGCTTGGGAGACTTTGCAGTGGAGGGTGTGGTATGTGGTTGGATTCCGGGCCTGGAGCTCGGGGGTGACATCTGAGCAGGGCCGAGGCTGTGATTTGATGATCTCTCCACCACTGCCCTACACACAGCTCCCTCCCCTCAGTCAGCACTGATAATCATCGCTACCGGATCAACCTCAAACAGTATATGAACAGTGCGGGGGAGGCGAAATACCACGTCACGTGTTGGCTGAAACGTCATCTACTCGTTTTAAGTTGTTGAAAAAAAATCCTTTCCAGTTTACCATTTGGGCTGGGAGAAAATCACCCTGGACAAACCATATGCCCTGTTTTCCCCTCTTGGTTGGCTTTTTCTGTCTTACATCACTGTACTCCTAATTCTAAGCAAATATTCAATTAGAAGTGAATCATTGCTGGGAATAAATGACCACACTAACTTTGGAAGTTTGTATTCTTTCTTAACAGAATGCACTGACCACCAGCCCTGCCTCAAGTCCTGGCTTAGACGCCACCTTCTCTTCTCTGCCTTCTTTACTTTAGCAGGGGGACGTCTCCTTTCCTTGCTCTACATTTCGTTGTAACATGTGCATGGAGCCTGTCTCACCCTGCCCTACACTGTGGCTATTTGTGGGTCTGTGTCTTTGGTTCTGCCAGACTTCAGTCCCATGAGGCTGGTGACTCTGTCGTATGCGTCTTCCTACCCAGGGTAGAAGCTTCCACTGTGTCCTGTCTGGTTCAGCTCAGCTCAGCACACTTTGAAAGGTGTAAAGACCAGGCACTTCTGCATACATGGGACGAAAAAGATAAACAGGATGTAATCTTAATAACCAGATTGTGGTTTCCAGCAAGGTTAATTTACTGGGAAAATGAATAGATTTAATTTGCCTATCTTATGACCTATGTCATAGATCATAGATCTTAACTCTTGATTAAGGTTCTGAAAAGAAATCAGTTTACATGCTTGAAAAACACATAAACTATAATCTGTGGCATCTGCCGCTTACAGTCCGTTGATTGTTCACAGTGATGGATAGATTCCTGATTCTTTGAGGACAAGGCCCTCCAGGCTGACACCGCCTTCACTGTGAAGGACTATTTTCTGCTCTCTGGACCCTGTCACAGTGGACTGCCCTTGTATTTCTAGACCCTCTGCTGCTTCATGTGTCTCTGGATTTGCCTATGCAGCTGGTTCTTGAATGAAAGGCACTTCAGCCATCCACATGGTGAATTCCTCCTCATCGGTTAAGATTCAGTTCACATTTCCTCCTGTAAGCCCTTCCTGACATTTTTTTCCTACCCTTACCTCTTTGCAGAAAAATTCCTTTTTCTATATTCTCTTAACACTTTGTACGCCTGTCATGTCTGTGTTTGCCGGGAGACTGTGTGCTATTTCAGAGCAGGTACTGTGTGTGTGTGTGTGTGTGTGTATGTATGTATTTATTTTAATTTTATTTTTTTAAAGATTTTATTTATTTATTTGACAGAGATAGAGACAGCCAGCGAGAGAGGGAACACAAGCAGGGGGAGTGGGAGAGGAAGAAGCAGGCTCATAGCGGAAGAGCCTGATGTGCGGCTCGATCCCAGAACACCGGGATCACGCCCTGAGCCAAAGGCAGATGCTTAATGACTGCGCTACCCAGGCGCCCAGTACTCTGTATTTAAAGAGCTCAAAGTTGGGGTGCTTGGATGGCGCAGTCAGCTGAGCATCTGACTCTTGATTTCAGCTCAGGTCATGATCTGGGTGTCCTGACATGGAGCCCTGCACTGGGCTCTGTGCTCAGTGGGGAACCTGCTTGAGATTCTCTCTCTCCCTCTGCTTCCCCCCTGCCAAAATAAATAAATCCTAAAAAAGTAATAAAGAGCTCAAACTCTAATGGAACTAGATAAGGAAAATAACTATGTAATAATGATCATATAGCATGATGTGTGTATATAAATGAATATAAACATACGTAAATAATGTATAATAGAGGTGTGCTTATGAAAGTACTGAGAGGCTTATGAAAGCCCCGAGAACTCCAAACTCGGAATGAGGGTCTAAAGCAAATCTCGGAGATGGCAGTGTTTAATCTGAGTAGCACGGAAGCCTGGATGGGTATTAGTCCAGCGGACAGTGGAAAGAAGGACATTCCATGGAAAAGCATGGAGGTATCAGAGTATGTTGTTTTCTGGGAACTGCAGTTAGTTGGTGTGTTTGTGGAGTGATTGCAGAGGAGGCTGGTGGGATAGGCAGGAGTCGAATCAACTGTGGTGTTGGCGTTTGAGTTGCGACAATGAGCTAAGTAAACTTGCTGGGAAGTCAGTGACTGAGTGAGCGTAAGGGGGAGAATGGCTCGGTCAATCATGGGTTAGTGAGGTCCCTCTAATCGCAGATCAGGCCTGATTGAAGTCCACAGTACTGGAGGCAGGGAGGCCACGGTGCCAACACTTATTTAGCCAATCCTTTATTGATGGTCCTTTAGGTTGTTACTAAATTTCTGCTTAAGGTTCGTCGTCAGATAAATTTAGAAAAATTAATGAATGTTTTCCTAAAAAAAACCAAAAAACAAAAACAAAAAGCAGGCGGCCAAACTGACAAATGCCTCGCATCTGTAAATCTATGCATAGTCACACAAGTGATTCCATGTCTTTTAGGAGTAAATATATGGCTCAACTCATTATATATCAGTGACTCTTTGAAACACAAGGATTTTGATTGCTGAAAGAAGTGAGAATAGTTACATTAAATTTTGCTGGCCTTTTGTGATGATTGCTTAGTAAACCTCAAAATTACAGCATCATCTCCTCAGCTAAAACAAATAACAATTTTTAACAAAAACAAATACTTTAATGTGCTTCATTATATTCTAATGAATTCTTACATTACAAAGTCAGATATCTTGTAGATTTCTTTTTGCTTCTTTCCGAAACCTTTTCTTTTTTTTTTTTATAGTGATTTTTTATTATATTATGTTAGTCACCATACAGTACATCCCCGGTTTTTTATGTAAAGTTTGATGATTCATTAGTTGCGTATAACACCCAGTGCACCATACAATACGTGCCCTCCTTACTACCCATCACCGGCCTATCCCATTCCCCCACCCCCCTCCCCTCTGTAGCCCTCAGTTTGTTTCTCATAGTCCATAGTCTCTCATGTTTCATTCCCCCTTCTGATTACCCCCCCTTTCTTTATCCCTTTCTTCCCCTACTGATCATTCTAGTTCTTATGTTCCATAGATGAGAGAAATCATATGATAGTTGTCTTTCTCTGCTTGACTTATTTCACTTAGCATTATCTCCTCCAGTGCCGTCCATGTTGCAGCAAATGTTGAGAACTCGTTCTTTCTGATAGCTGAGTAATATTCCATTGTATATATGGACCACAATTTCTTAATCCAGTCATCTGTTGAAGGGCATCTCGGTTCCTTCCACGATTTAGCTATTGTGGACATTGCTACTATGAACATTGGGGTGCATATGGCCCTTCTCTTCACTACGTCTGTATCTTTGGGGTAAATACCCAGTAGTGCAATGGCTGGATCATAGGGTAGCTCAATTTTTAACTTTTTAAAGGAACCTCCACACTGTTTTCCAGAGTGGCTGTACCAACTTGCATTCCCACCAACAATGTAGGAGGGATCCCCTTTCTCCACATCCTCTCCAGCAATTGTTGTTTCTTGCCTTGTCTATTTTTGTCATCCTAACTGGCGTAAGGTGGTATCTCCGTGTGGTTTTGATTTGAATTTCCTTGATGGCTAATGATTTTGAACATTTTTTCATGTGTCTGTTAGCCATTTGTATGTCTTCATTGGAAAAGTGTCTGTTCATATCTTCTGCCCATTTTATGATTTGCTTATTTGTTTCTCGTGTATTGAGTTTGAGAAGTTCTTTGTAGATCTTGGATACCAGTCCTTTATCTGTAGTGTCATTTGCAAATATCTTCTCCCATTCCGTGGGCTGCCTCTTAGTTTTTCTGACTGTTTCCTTGGCTGTGCAGAACCGAAACTTTTTCTGACTCTCTTAAACTATGTAATTGATCATTTCCTCTTCTGTATCCTTTACATGCATCTGTTATGAAGACATCTTTGCTTCCTCCTGTCTCTCCTTACTAGACTTACCCTCTTGAGGATGAGGACTTGGCATCTCATTGATTTGTATTCCCTCAGTTCTTAAAACAGTGTCTAAGACACTGGCACTTTTCCTCTTTGCCGTCCTTATAACGCTCATTATAGCTAGCAGTTTATTGAGCTCTTACTATGAGATGGGTACTGTCCTAAGCACTTTATTTGGATTTTTCTCAGTTGACTCTCCCAACAACCCTACGGATAAGTTCTATATGTACCCTGTAGGGTTACTATTTCTTTCATTAAGAAAGTGGGAATTCTGGCTACTTTCTCTGGTTTCACCTCTGATATGCATTTTAGAGCAGAGAGAAGCTGGGAAATCTGCATAGGTCATACGTTTCCAAAGTAGTCGAGGTGGGACCCCCGGGGGCTAACTCTAGCACCTGTACTCTGAAACCCTTCTCAAGAGTGCACTGATAAGTGAACGGTGGCTCACAAGTTCCGTAATAATATTTCTCAAGGTGTGCATATTATTCTACTGGTGTTTATAAACTTTTCCCATTTTTGTATTTGAAAATTTTCAAATCTACAGAAAAGTTGAAACTATAGGAACAAAAAACACCCATATATTCTTCCTGTAAAACTGTCAACATATTGTATATTTTCTTCTCTGACTTAGAGACATAGTGGCACTTGATGTCTAAATATTTCAGCATGCATCCCGTGAGAGCAAGGACATTTACCTACAAACCACAATATAATTCTCATACATAAGAAATTTAATGTAGATACAATAATCTCATGTAATAAACAGTCTATATTTAGATTTCCCCAATTATCCCAATAAGGATTTTTATGGATTTTTTTTCTTTTGTATCCAGTGCCGGTCAAGGATCACTTACTACATCTAGTTGGCATTCCTTCCTGTTCTCCCATGATTTGGAACAATTCTGCTGCTTACCTTTTCCTCTTTTTTTCTTTCTTTCTTTCTCTCTCTCTCTCACTCTCTTTCTTTCTATCTTTCTTTTCTGACAATGACATTTTTAAAAGAGTCTACATCAATTGCTTGGTAGAATGTTCTGCAGTCAATTCAGGCTAAACCTTTTGCAAGAATATTACACAGGTGATCATATCTTATGATACTCTGTTTGCACATGACGTAGTTCTGTTTTTGGTGATGCTAAATTTGATCACTTGATTAAGGGTCTGTCCATCAGATTTTTCCACTGAAAGTCACCTTCTTTTTATAATGAGTAAGCTGTCAGATGATACATTGAAACTGTTTGAATATCCTTTTTCCCAACAAACTTCTTTTTAAAAAAAATTTTTTTTAAAAATTTTTTGTTAGTCACCATACAGTACATCCCTAGTTTTTGATGTAATGTTCCATGATTCATTGTTTGCATATAACACCCAGTGCACCATGCAGTATGTCCCCTCACTACCCATCACCAGCCTATCCCAATCCCCCACCCCCCTCCCCTCTGAAACCCTCACCAACAAACTTCTAATCAGTGAAAGTTTTAACATCTGTGGATAATTTTTGCTCAAATTAATTATTTCAGTGGTGGTTGTAAAGTTGCCTTTTTCAAATTCTGTCATTACTTGTACATGTTGTGGCATTCTTCTGTAAAGAGCAACTCTGTCTTCCTTTTTTAGAGTCACTTTGGATATATGGATTCTTTTGTTATTTAGTTGTTATCAGTTACTGTCCTTATTTTTCTTGGTGCTCAAATTGTCCCAAATTTGGCCAGTGGGAACATCTCCAAGCAAGCTCCTATGTCCTTTTCACATGTTCCATCATTCTTTGAATACATCCCTGCTTTTTGTCACAGCAAAAGAGTCCAGCCTCCCTGACTCAGCCCTGATTCCTTTTTTGTGGAATGGTATTTAGAAACAAAGATCTGGGGGCTAGGTATGCTTATTTTTGCTCTTAACCTACTTAAAACAACAAAACCAAACCTACCTCCCATTTCCAAATAGTAACAATTTCTATGTGTTCATGAAGTTTCATTCGGCATTAATCTAAATCCACCCTCATGTCACATTCGAAGCAGAAACACTAAAAGTGCAAGTAAACTCAAAATGATAGCAAAACGATGGAAGATTTTCTAAGTGGAAAGGGATAGTGCTTAATTATGTTGAGCAGAAGTTGGTTTGAGATACAAGGTGCAGATGGAGACGCTCATTTTCATTGGTTGACTTCAGGCATTAAAAGTTAAATGGTAAGGGGCACCTGGGTGGCTCAGTTGGTTAAGCGTTTGCCTTCGACTGGGTCCTGGATTCAAGCCCCCCGTCGCGGGCTCCCTGCTCTGTGGGGAGCCTGCTTCTCCCTCTCCCTCTGCTGCTGTTCTGCCTACTTGTGCTCTCTTTCTATCTCTCTGTCAAATAAATGAATAAAATCTTTAAAAAAATAAATGAATAAAATCTTTTTAAAAAAAGTTAAATTGTGAGCGCTGAAATAAGTAATTGGTAAATGTCCCTGAATTAGATGTTCCCAAAGACAAAAATAAAGTTATTGTCAGACAACTCTTGGAAGATGACCTGATACAGACCAGAAACCCTTGGTTGTTTTAACTTATTTTAACTTCATGCTCTCAGTGATTAATTGATTGATTGGTTGAGTTAATATTTGACTATAGTTCATGATTATAGTCTTAGTAAAAAATAATGTTGGACAAAATGCTAGGGCAAGAAGCCTGAGAGCTGTGGCAGCTCTTCGGAGGAGATAGCGGTTACAGGCTTCGGTGACTCCCTCTCTGGGATCTGTCACAGGACAAGCAGTCAGGTGGAGATACCTGGAGGTCCACATATTCTGATAAATCTGCCTTCATTTTCTCAAATTATCAATTGTGTTCCCAACTGCAGCTTCCATTTCCTGAACATGTAACTTAAATACCTTTATGCCTTTTATCACTTGGGCCTTCTCTCCCCAACTCATCCTTCCCTGCTTAGGGTTTTTCTTCTCTTGTCCCCTCCAAAGCCACTCAAAATGCTGGGCCTTCTGTCCTTGTTCCTAACTCAAGAAGAACTAGTGGATTGACCATGAAACAGGGATAAGAATTTTTTTCTGAAATTGAGCAAGTCACTTAACTCTCTGTGCTTTCACTTCTCTGCTGGTAAATGGAGTATAATGTCTGTCTCTTTCCTGCCTTTTATGGATATTGCGAGAATCAGTGTAACCGGTCGTATAAAAGGAGGTCTGTATCACTGAGAGCACGTCATACATAGTATTTAATAGTGATAACAGGGGCGCCTGGGTGGCACAGCGGTTAAGCGTCTGCCTTCGGCTCAGGGCGTGATCCCGGCGTTCTGGGATCGAGCCCCACGTCAGGCTCTCCCGCTATGAGCCTGCTTCTTCCTCTCCCACTCCCCCAGCTTGTGTTCCCTCTCTCGCTGGCTGTCTCTATCTCTGTCGAATAAATAAATAAAATCTTTAAAAAAAAAAAATAATAGTGATAACAATCAGAGGCACTTTTATTTCCGCTTTTACTACAGCAGGAATTTAGATTTGAAAATAGGACCGTGGACACCAGAATACAGGATAGTGGGATTGTTGCTCTGCGGAACTGTTTTCCTCTGCGAATTGTTTTCCTCTGCGAATCTTAAAACCTGTAGGGTTCTTTCCTCTGGCTTTGGTTGTCCCTCTGCCATGGGGTAGCTCAAGGCCCTCTCCAGTGGAGCCCTGTGAAATTCTGCATCCCTTCCTTCAGGCCCCACGAGAACAGCGCTGGGCTCTTGCCTCCTGCTTTCAGCAATTGCGTCTTTTCCAAGGCCAGTTGCTCTGTGAAAAAGATATTCCTCATCATACGTTCCTATTCCCCTCACGATGGGTTCTCCCACAGCTGGGTTCTCCGAAGCTCGTTAGATGTAATGACGGCGCTCTGAAATCTCCCAGTTTTGTGTCTGTTCATTTTCCTGCCTACCCTTGCATACTTCTGTGTCACGTTTGTTTCTAAATTACCCATCCTGGGGGACAAGGATCCTCGCTCTGCTTGTAACGGTGCCATATCTGACCAGCAACATGAAGTAGGCGGCAAAAACTACAAATGATGCTTAGGACTCTAAAGGCGCCCTTATTTACATGAGAAAAGCCTTCTGAAGTTACTAACAGCACCTGAGGTCGAGTTGGTTTTTCCCTTGTCGCTGTCCAGACCACCTTCCGCTTGGGCATCTGACATATAGCACTGATTTTGTCAAGTGTTGGCACTTGACTCCCAGTGTGATTCCTTTACATAAGAAACATTATACAGAACTGATGTGGGAGTTTAATTGTCCCCTAACTTATTTGAAAACTCATTACATGGCAGTGTCAGAAAGCCATTCAGCTCCCAGAACCCCAGTTATATCAGGATGAATTTCCGAGAGTAAACTGTAGATTGCAATCGCACAGAAGAGATGCGGGCATGGAACATGAAAGAACTGTGTCTGCTTTGCCAGTTGAGACATGTTTCTTTTTCTAGTTCAAAAAATGACAGGTTATTTTAAGGGCGCTTTGGAGATGATGCTGTAGGAGTGTTAGTAAATTCTGAGTGTGATTTGCCCATTTGGGCTTAATTCTGGCATCCAGTTTTGGGGGGAAAATCTATCACTCATTGGCTATCTGATCCTCACCTGACTTTTATTTACTGAGCCGCTAAACCATGTGTGATACAAGAGGAGAGTGGGCCACCAAAGATGACCCAAAGTTCTTGTCTCCAGTCATGTGAAGGTCAGAGGAGCAACGCTGCTTTTTCTGATTAACCTTTATCACCAAGAGACACGTGATTTCCTCCAAAACAAGTGTATCATCTGTCTTTGACATTTTTAGAAGACCACTCTAAAGTGGACCGCTAAAAGTACACACTCTTTGGATTGGATTTGTTATGCCCCTGACCTGTGAGCCACAGCAGGGTGGAAGGGCGGGTGTATGCTGGCTCCCGAAAGCTCATGTTACAATGGCGAGGGGGACCAAGAGGGGGACCAGTTTAACAGAAGTTGGAATAGTGTTTCTCTCGTCTCAAGATGAGTATGTATATTTTAATCTAATTCTTGAGATTTGGGAATGCAGTTCTTTAGCTACTTCTATGATTATATGTTATTATAGATAGAACATAAATTTACAAGTTGTATTGCTTTCCTAGGATCTACTCATAACATTTCTATCCTAAATGTGTACCAAAGAAAACATTTGCAGGTTTGATAATAAACACAGATGAGGTCAGATTCCACAACTTTCTGTTCAGGGGTCATCCATTAGGAATTGTATTTAGCTGCAGGTAACGGTGACACAAGGAACAGTCCCCTAAATTACTAGGATGGTAATTTAGGGTTAATATTATGCCTTCTTGCTCTGTAGTCTTCTCCCTTCTCAGGATCACCTCATGGTCATAAAGTGGTGACTGTAGTTCAGTGACTGGTCAGCCCCCTTTTAGAGTAGCATTCCAAAAGCCCCACCCTGTAACTTCTGTTTACCTACCATCAGCCATAGTTTAGTCCCTTGGCTACCCAGATCGACCAGGGAAGATAGGGAATGTAGTTTTCCATTGCTAAGTCTTTCCGCACTCCCAAAACGAGCAAACAGAAAAGCCATTCTAGTTTTAAAAAGAAGGGGAAAATAGATACTGGTAAGCACTCAGTGATTTCTGCCACCAGTACCTTTTATGATCTGCCCTAACCTTTCTCTTGCTCTCCTCTGCTCTCGTAAGCTCTTTACAGCGTGGCTCCCCTACAACCCTTGGCACTCACTGAAACCCCTTCCCTGCCCTTCCCCCACACTGTGTGCATATTCTGAAAGGCTTTCATCTACCATCCCAACTGTCTCAGCCTCTTAACCTCCAGGGCTTTGCTCAGATCACAATTTTCTAGGGGGGCCTGTAGTCATCATTGTTACGACTATACTGTATTATGACTATCCTGCCCCTCCCCCCATCTTCTTTCAGCTCATTTCTCTGAGTTCTTAGTAACTTTGGGCCAGTATATTCTAGTTTCACAGCTAATTTTTCACATCCTCAGTGACTCTCATCCCTCCTCCCCTACACTCGCCTGGTATAATACATGCATAGAACAAACGTTCAACGCAGGTCTGTTGAATTCCACCACAGGCCCAATGCCAGCAAGATAATAGGAGGAAGTTCTATTATGCGACACTTTTCTTAGTGTTTTCTTTTTGTGAGAGGAAATAATTGGTGATATCAGCATTTTGAGGATCCTATCGCATTAGTTGCTGTTGGCTAATATATAGGTCCTTGGTTACTTCAGTGAGTAGTCTGTTGGGTAGAAGGGCAAACAGCAGTTGGTTTGAGAATTGCTGACACCCTAAACATGTAAGAAACATTAACAGTCTTGGCCTCTTGGAATGTGTGCATTTGATGTGCCCAAGATTAGGGCACTGGAAACAAACAACAAGAAAGGGAGGGGACAATAAAAACTTGTTCCTCTCCAGCACCTGAAAGGACAGTAAACAGATGGTCATCAAGCTGGTCAGGGGGTCAAAAGGTAAAACAGCTTAGTTGCCTAGAGTTTGTTTCATAAAGTGTCCTCTTCTAAATAAACTTTTTCATGATTTTAAGTGGTACTTCCTCAACTATTTTTTCATGTTTTCAGAGATATTTTCAAATTCCAGCTCTTTGGAAGGATTATTACCTCAATTCATACTTAATGATTTTGAGATTTTTTAAAAAAAATTATGACACTCTGGGTGCCTCAGTGATAATTGATTCATTCAGGTCGCATTCATATATAAACATTAAAACTTATGGCAAATCTTCTATTTAAGATTTAAAAAAATTTAACTTGCATTTCTTGGTTATGGGGACTGGAAATTACATAAAGACTGGTTTATTTCTGGGACTTATTTTAAAAACTGCATCTAAGCCATCTACGGGTATACAGTCGACTGAAGAATAATTTTGGAAGTCCCTTCTGGATAGTTCACTTCTTCTCACAGATCTGAGCAAAACTGCTTCCTTTTGAATTTCATGCCATGTCTAAAATCAGATTTGAAGAATTTTCTCTTATCATTTACCCCTTCTACTGTGCTCATCCCTTCTTCCTGAAGCTTTTTAATATTTCCTGAGCAGCACCTTTTAAGGATTAGTAGTCATCCAGGTCCAGGTGGAGTGAAAGCTTGAAGTAAGATTGGCAAATATACCCCGTGGAGTTTCAGGTGAGGGAAAGGTCAGCGAGAGATGAGTGAGGAAATATAGAAAACACCAGAAATAACTTGCACCTCAGTTTTACAGGAGTATTCAAGTTTCGAAGGAAACAAAGTTTGAGAATTGTGAGAGAGGAAACGAGGAGCATATCCCAGAATGAAAACAGCCTTGGCTGATATGGGAAGTAACAGTGTCAGAGACTTCAGAACTCAGGGTCATTGTCGACTCGTTCCCTTTGGTCTTCAAGATGTGTCTGCTCTTCCCTCAGTGCTTACTGAAGCCCATCTTTTCCGGTCACAGACAGATCATGCCTTTCTCATGTCAACTAGACTTTTTCTAGTCCATCCCCCATATCACCACCAGGTTAACATCCCCAGAATTTTTATTTTATCAGGCCATTCTCCTGAGGATGATGATAAGCTTCAGGAACTTCCCATTTCGTATAAAGTATGTGTCCCTCAGTCTGAAATTTAGGGGGCATCATCCTTTGATACCACTCACCTGTGATTGTCTGCATCTCATTTCTCCACTGACATTAAGCGATCTCTTTAGCTTGATTCTGCCTCAGTGCCCCCTGAGGGAATGATAGTCTGTTTTGCTGTCTAACTCACCTTACCTTGGAGAGCCTTCCCCTCCTCTATCTACCCATGCCCGAAGAACCAACTCAGGTCTCTTCTGAGACTGTACGAATCTGTGAATATGCTTGTGTGACGATTTCATCACAGATTTTGTAGGTGCCACCCATTTTGCTCATAAACAAATGTGGTGTTAAATGAAAAATGATTGTTTTGTCTCTTTATCTACATCGTAAGCTCTTTGAGACTAGTGACAATGCTATACAATGAATTTTCTTCTATTTTCACATCTGGCATAGCACCACTCACCTATCCAGGGTACAGCAAGGTTTCTCGGTCTGGCGCCATCACACTTTGGGCTGGATCATTTGTGCTGGAGGGGGCTGAGCATTGTGGGATGTTTACAGCATCCCTGTATTACCTGCTAGATGCCAGTAGCACCCTCGCCCCAGTATGACAACCAAAAATGTCTCTATTTATATCAAATGTTCCACAGGGGACAAAGATAGCCTCAGCTGAGAACCACTGGTATAGAGTAAACAGAATAAATTCTGACCAGTGTTTGGCAGGAAAGAAAGACTGAAAAGCTTTGAGTGATGTTTTATAGCATTTTTGGAATCCTGAGGAAAGAAGGCAATAGATGTAAAACAGAACTTCCTATTTGCTGTGATAGGCCATGGCAGGGGTTAGGGCAGTTGCACCACAGTTAGGGTTAAAAAAGATCAGGATGACAGAAGTATTCTTAAGTGGAAGTTCCAAAAAATACGGAGTTTGGGGTTTATTTCCTTTAGAACCATTTCATATTAGAAATAGCATTTCTAGTAAAATAAGTATTATTTAGCGGGAAATTTATCTGGGTTCATATATACCCATATCTTTGGACTGAGAACTACTTTTTGAAGCACATTTGGGGGAACGAGTTTGAAATTACAGCTACAGGTTATTGTAAAGTTGTAACTATTGACAGACATTGGTTGTGGTTGTTCCGTTTTACTTATTATTATTATTTTTTTTACTATTTTAACATTGCACTCAGGTTTAGCCAATTTTCCAGACCCAAGTGATACACACACACACACACGTATTTGAGAGTATTTGAACAGTGCTTAGCACTACAAGACACACTGATTTTCGTATTTCTGCTACTCTGTTGTAAGGTCTTAGTTTTCTCTTTTATTATCAAACTAGTACGTGACATAGATGCTCTATGGTTGATGTTCTGCTGACCTAGAAATAATGCGGATATCCTCTTTTCACAGCTGTATGCCAGCCACAGTGCAAACATGGTGAATGTATTGGACCCGACAAGTGCAGATGTCATCCCGGATATGCTGGAAAGACCTGCAATCAAGGTAGGAAACCGTCTGACACAAATGAACAGTCAGAAACCCCCTCTGTTTCTGCCTCATGTAAACGTTTTAGGTTCTCAGGCCAAACCACTTTTCCATGGCTATTGTTTCTAAAATGCGTGAACTGCCGTTTTCTGAAAGATAAAAATATAATGGTAAAACTTAAAATATATTGTATCAGAGGACAAGTCAAAGGATTTCATCCTCTTATTCCTATTTACTGATACTAATTAAAATGTATTTTAAAGAAGAGAATCACAGCATCAGTCACGTACAAGCCTTACGTTCTGCTAGTCCTTGTTCTTCTGCGAGCTAGTTGGGAAGCCCTGGCAAATTGTGGGCCTCCTGGGACCCCAGGGAGATGGAACCCAGTACTCAAAGTCAGGTATGAAGTCTGACTTGAAATTTTCTGGTCCCTTTAAACTCTGAGCCCTTTGATTTTTGAGATTAAATTCCCTTCAACTGTTACCAGTTTGCAAAGTTCCTCTGAGAAATAAAGATTTTGACAAACTCATTTTTAAGTTGCTTGTAAAAGCAGACTTTTATTGAGCACAGTGCCTCAAGTATTTTCTGTGTATTATCTATTTTCATTATTACAATGTCAGGAGGTAGAGTGTTATTCATGATAATTAAGTGATAAATAATAGCTCCCTGTTATTTTTCATTAAAAGAGGTATCAGGGATATTAAGTGTCTGGTCGAAGTTCACAGAATTAGTTGGTAAAAGACCTGGTATATCAGCTTAGAACTATTGTCCATATAATTCATATTTTCTCTGTCAATTTAATTTTAGATAAGAAAATATTATTGCAAATGTGATCTTCTGACTTGTGTTAACAAATCTGACAAAGCTTGTCTTTTTAATTAATTTCAACCCCAAATGTTCTATTATTAGGAGTAAAAAAACCCCAGAAATAAAAGCTGGGGTTAGATTTCACCAGAAGGATACAAGGATAAGAGTCCATTTTTCACTTATTTCTTAAATTGAAGCAATCCTTTCTACCCTTTTCAGTGTTGAATGGAACAGTTACATGGGGCCTGACTGTCCCATACATAACTTACTTGACCTCATCAGATACGGAGATGATATTGTTGAAACACTCCTATTCTTCAGTATCTGATACTCCTCGATATGTCTCCTGTAAACTCGTGATTTACGGGCATAATTTCCACAACAGTCCAGAACACTGGTGTTTGAAAAAGTACAAGGAATCGTTCCTGAACTATCAGATGAAATCCATGCTAATGAAATGTGACATGTCCAATAGTAGGAAAAACTCTCAAGCGTGTTCTGTACTATCTGTTAATTTGATTAACTGATTTTTTCCAATGCTGCTTTTATAATATTTTTTAACTTGGAAGTTACAAAACATACCCGGATAGTCTGTTTGAAGTGAGTGGAGTTTTTGTTATCTCAGTTTACTCTTTTAAAAATCCGTTTGACTTTCCTTCCCCAGTCTAAGTTTACAGGTAGTGACATGTCCGGTTCTGATTATTGAGTTATCGGTGTGCATCTGAGACTTCCAGCATGCTTCCCTTTTTAAAGTGCAGAACATAAACCATCAGAGGTTTCATTAATATGTCAGTACCGTAAAACTTTGTTGTCCTGATGCCAGGAATTTATACAAAGAAGGTTATTATAAGAAGCCACTGTTGAGATTGCTGAGAAATCCATTTAAATTTATTTGCAGGAGTGACATCACCTTTAATATGCTTCAAAGACATTGAAACTATTATTGCAACAAGGATCTATCTCTGGGTTTCTCCTGTTTTCAGAAAACCAGTTTATCACGTACTTTTTACTGTAGTACATACCTGTTTCTCTAAAGAAAAATTGAAATATACTGAGTTTAAATCTTGCCTCCTAAAACTATATTCCTTAGGGGAAAGAGGATTTCATTAATAGCAAGACGGGATTTTATACCTGGAAAAAATAGTGCTGACACCGAAAATGTAATTTCAAGCCCAATCTTGAATTTAAAACTACAGCTTACGGTAAACCCATGTGTTTGGGTCATCTCGTTCTTTGTCTTCCTTAACAAAAAAGCAAGTGTGGCAAGTTCCCGATGGCATGGCTTATGCTCTTTGAGACCCTTCAGGGTGTCTGATTTCTGGGTTCCTGAAAACTATTATTAAAATGACTTGCACACGCTAAGTGCACATTAAATATTTGCTCAGTGCATGATAGTCTCGTGTGGTGGTTCTTGGTCCTGAACACCCTACTTGTAAGGGTTGCATGCAGTTGTCCGGTACAGCACCGTAGGCAGCCTCTGAGTCTGTGGACCGAAGGCCCTGGTGAGGGTGGGAGGCGGCTTGAAGGACCTGGGTGAGTGGGACAACCATCGAGAGACACCAGGAAACGAGAATAGAAGAAATCGTATCGGTTACACAAATCCATGCAGACTGTTTTTTATCTGGACCATACATCTTAAGAAACTGGCAAATATGCCTCAGAAATATGGGAATTCAAACAGGTTTCCTTTTTCTTGAGGAGAGAAATGTTAAGAAGAGGTATATTTGAAACGATTTCACAGAACTGAGAATTAGGTTCTGATTAAAAGTAGGTTTCTATATGCTGGCTAATTGAACATAATAAAAATAAATAAAAGAGCAAAAAAAAAGTAGGTTTCTGTGTAAGGCAAGTATTTGCTAAAAAAATGTGTTGCAAGTGGTGTACTATAAGAAATAATCTGCTGGGAGCTTGATTGGTGGCGTGAACAGCTTGTGCAAAACGGCCAGCGTTTAACCAGTGTGATCAGAGCTGCCTGGGAGCAGCCGGAAGAGCAGGGCGAGCCCACGTGGGACCTGGCTTAATTTAACAGCCTTGTCACAAGATTAGTGTGAATCTGCTGTCGGTGGCTGGCTTTTCCCTCGGAGTCATTTCTGGATTTGCCGTAGCTCGATCACATATAAAATCATAGGCTTGGACTGATCCTAAGCAAATTCTATACAGCACATGGTGCCTTTCACAATAGCGAAATTCTGACCTGGACTCTGGCAAGACTTGCTTTTTTTCCCACCTGATTTCTCTGGGAATTTTATTCATGCATAGTCTCCCTTCTTTGAGTCTCTGTACCCATACAAATTCTCTTTCCCTTCAGCCAAAAAGGGATACTCTTATAGATAATAACCTTTTTATAACGTTCCCATTAGGGAATGATTTTCATTGTGTAATACGTCCTATCATTGCATATTTTCAGAAATGAAAGGGTTTTGAATGCATGATGTGCTTTATAAGGATTTCAGAAGAAACAATTTATAAATATTAATTCCTAATTTTTTTAAATATTTTATTTATTTATTAGACAGAGATAGAGACAGCCAGCCAGAGAGGGAACACAAGCAGGGGGAGTGGGAGAGGAAGAAGCAGGCTCATAGCAGAGGAGCCTGATGTGGGGCTCGATCCCAGAACGCCAGGATCATGCCCTGAGCCGAAGGCAGACGCTTAACCGCTGTGCCACCCAGGCGCCCCTAATTCCTAATATTTTGACAAAGTTTATGTTTCATACATTGAATTCCTCACCCCAAGAAAAGTACTGGAATCTTGTAGCCCAGAACCATACGGTAAACTTTGGCGGCCTAGGTAAATCTGAAAGTTGATTGCCTTTCTTACCCCTAATGTTAAGGTAATTTCTGACAGCCTTACTTTTTGAAAGATGGGTGGTTTCAACCGAGAAACCAATGTTCGTTTCATCTGAAAGTTTAGCTGTTAGTACTATGGAAGTCTTAAAACAGGCTGCGATTGCCTTTTTGACTCTACTTTTGAGTCTTACTTCGTATACTGTTTTGGTAAGTTAATAACGGCAATCGTTAACCTTCTTTGTAGGACGCTTATTCTATATTCGTACTAAATGGGACCTAAGTAAAAGTTCTTACATTTGAATGAAAACATTGATGAACTATCATGCTATTTTCTTAAATCAGTTCTTCATGCAAATCATAACTTTGTGCATAATTTTGGAGTATTTTAAACTATTGGACAACATAATAATAGAGGAAAAAGTCTCAAGTTGGACATTTAAGACCTCAGTGTCACTAAACAGCAGTTGGTTGTAATCAATATTCGTATCATCTGCTGGGTTTTCCCTTTGTTGATACCTAACATAATGCTTTAAAAAATGACCATCTCTTCTTTGGCGGTTATTTGGTATGAGAATGATGTATGTGTGTGTGCATGTGTGTAAAATGTACATGTGTTTTTGGGAGGCAAGATGGCAGTGATAAATTTTAAGGAAAACAAATTCAGATTTTAAAAAGAGAAACTGGATGAACTAGAAACCCATTTTTCAAAAGCACGTAAAGCATTCTTTTTGAACTCCACCGACTTTATGTAATTGTTTAATATATACTTATAAAGATTTTTAGGGCTAAAAATGACATCAGTTCAAAGTTGACTCTTATTACCTTCTTCCTGGTGTGAAGATGAGCACTTCTACCCAACTCCTCTTGACCAAGGCGGTGAACAGCCTCTTTTCCAACCCCTGGATCATCAAGCCACAAGTTTACCTTCAAGGGGTGAGCGTGCATTATCTCGGGTGGGCTGCACTCCCACCTGTACGGCTTTCTGCAGTTTTGTCACTTCTTGCAAATGTTCTGAAGACCAGCCCCGGAGTACCCAGCCGTCAGCATCCTGAGCATGTAAAGCAAACTGCAGGAATACCTGCTGCCGATTCTCTGTGCTCTAAAAAGCCTGGAGCCTCCACTGTCCTTTCACCACATCAAATATTGCTTCTCTTTTCCTTTCCTGGGTTCCAGAATGTTTCCTAAAAATCAGATGGCAAAGTCACTTTTATTTTCATAGGTGAAGTCAGGAATTCCAAAGCAACGGAGATTGGGGTTTTGATGGCTCTTGCTAAGTCGATTTCAGAAGTGGGGAAGTCCTCTTCTCCACCACCATATCTGGAGCGTAGAGTTTTAGGTCACCCTGGAAATCAAACCACACATTAACTTCCTTCTTTTGGTGTACATTTTGTAACATTAGAAAGCCAAAGTTCTGGCTCCATGTAGCCTTTAAGGGACTGTTCCTGTCAGGAACCCACAAACGTTTCTGTGGCTCTTTAATGATGATGAGCAAGTCATTTAATGTGTCTGAGTCCCAGCAAACCAATCAGGAACAGGGGGAGAGTAATTCCTGCCCTTAGTCAGCTTCAGGGCTGGTGTGGGAACAGGAACACCAAAAATACCCTTGTTTTCATTGTGATGGAAAGTTTTGTACAAAAGTTAGGTGGCAGCATGATTTTACAGTTTTTGTTCTAAAAAGACTGTATCCTTCATCCACTGATTTAGGAGCTTAGAATGACTGAATTAAGATAGTTGAAATTATTAATTATTGTCTCTCTGCTGATAGGGAACTTAATGCACTTGTTTATCTTCTGCATCAAGAATTAGGGCAATAGGATTAATTTCAACAGTGATGATTTAAAGAATAAAAGTTACGGCAGTTGACATACTAACGTCTGTTTGTCTGTGACCTCCACTTTAGTCATGTGAAATGTAAAAGGTTAAATTTCTGAGAATTGCCCAGTTTGAGGGTCAAAGAAAAAAAAAGCCCAAATGCATTACATGAATGAAAGATTATTTTCCTTAAAAATCCATTGGGTTATCTTATTCAGTGGTCTATTCTAGATTTTTCAAGCTACTTTTCAGTGTCCGCATGCTAATAAAATTTCTGATTCTTTTTTTCCCTAAAATATAATGCTGTGCAGCTTGCATTTTTGTTCTGGACTAGCTCTCTTCTTACTCCCCCCTCCCCACCCACCCCCACATCCCACCTCCCCAAGCTCCTGAATCCATCAACCTGCTTAAATATACTCCTCACTGTAATAGATGTTCTTTAAGAATGTATACTTGGTGATTAAAGCATTTGAAATGTAAGCAGTTTAATTGTAAAGTGATATCTTTTGATATGATAAGATTGGTACATGACTGAATTCATTATTTTTTTATTATAGATTTTCTTTATAATTTATGTCATAAACTTCTAGAGAAAGAGCAAGATTAAAGTGAATTTAAGTAAATATGCTAACGTTTTCTTTCCTAGGTTCTTTTTAATCAGCTTTTAAGATTGATTTGAGAAAGTGTGATCCAGGAACTTGTTCTTTATATTGTTCTGTTTATTATTATAGGAGAATTTACTATAAATTGGAAGTGTTTTGAATTTCTGACTTGATAGTAACACAAGCATTACTAGGTCAGTAGTCTACGAGATTTTGGAAGCAGTACATATTAGCTCAATTTTATAAGGCATTAAGTCAATAAGAAAATAAAGTTATGATAATAATAGACTAGAAGCCCTGAAGAAAATTGAGAAAAAGAGGTCATCACCAGGACACCAGATGCTTTTAATCTTCTGAAGCTCCCTGCTTTAGCAGAAGTCTGATATTTGGTAAATATTGATAACGTGGATTATTGTGGAATTCTATTTCATAATTTCTGCAGTGGTTTTTGGAAGGGTCAGTGTGAAGTTTTTAGGACACGCGTGCCTGTAGCAGATGGGCAGCGATGGCAGTCGCTGGAGACCTCAGCACCAGCCAGCTGTCCGGGAGTATCAGCCACCCCATCACCAGCTGTTAGAGTTCGGCTTTCTCAAATGGCTTTCGATATATTTGGATATTTATGTGTCAAATTAATAATAGTAAGATAGCCAACAAATGTCTCTACATTTACCCATTGAAGGCTGCATGTTTATTTCCTCTTCCGTATTATTTCATAGAGTGATTTCCAGGTGGGGGGTTATTTTTGTTTTTGAATTACGACATTGTTTTTCACTTCCTTTCAGTTTCATGATTCTTAACCTCAAAGTGCTTTTTCTCATGGAAAGGGAAGGATAAATCTGGACTGAACACCACCAGTAGCCCCAGTCTGGATCATGACAACTCTTCTCCTGGCAATCTTGAGGGGTTCTTTATTAGTCCAGAGTAGAGCTGCCTCAGCTTGGCTTCAGCTTTAGTTCATGAACAGGGTGAATAAAGAAATGTTCATCAGCATAAGTATCCCTTATATATGAGCTGCTTAGCGCTACAAACCTCTGACCAGTTCCTGTCAGGAGCCCACAAATGTTTCTGTGGCTCTTTAAAAATAAGCCTAAGGGTTCTTCATTGACACATTTTCTGTCCATCAGTATCCTTCCCTTGAGATACAGGATTCAGTCTTACTCTCTGGCTTTGTTGTACTGTTCTGTTTTATATTTGCTTAGTGCAAAAAATATTTAAAACAAAGCCTTTCTCTAATAATGTGCTCAGATTTAAATACCATTTAATATCAATCAGGGACTTATCAAAGCCAGGTGTGTATCTGCAGGGATGTATGGATGTATTAGGAATGATAATTAACTTCTCTTAGAACATGAGAAAAGATCCTGACTCTAATTTTTAGTAAATACTGAAATACAAGATAGAAGAATATGAGAGGTAGAGTTTCTCTTTCTTCCTTGATTTAAAATTTTTACTTCATTTAACAGAGGGAGAAGTCAAATTTGTGTTGATACTGTAGTCTGCAAAGCACTTTCTTTGAGAAAATTTTAAAACAATATATTTTAAAATGTGATTCTGTTTTGAATGCCCTTGACTGGGCACAAGACAGTAAAGTAGAGAATTGAAGAAAGCAAAGGAGATGATGAAGGTATTTGGTTTACTTAGTTAACCTTCCTAGGGTTTGCCCAGCTGGGGACCTGCTCACTGTTGGGTTAAGGTCAGAAAACGACCAAGTTGGAAAGTCAATAAAATATGAAAACATTGAAAACATTTATAAACGTAATAATTATTAGGTGGTCTTAAAACAGTGTAATTTGGTGGTTTAATTAAGTGAAATGTATAGATTTGCAATAAATGAGCAGGTCAGATTTAAAGTTGATTAGATTAAAACACCTTTGCCACTTGATAGATCTATAAATCTGATTTGGTGACATGGATTAATAGATAGTTTATCTAATCAGGTGCTTACGCTGGCAGTTCCAGACAAAATAAACATGTGGTCATATTCCTGTTTAATGAAGCCTGTATTTTGGGCATTACCATTTTAGTGTTTGTCATGAGTTTTATGTTCACTTGAAGCTAGAAAATTCTTATGTGGACTTTATTAATTTATGTGGGGATTTAAACCAACAAACCAAAAATCCATAGTAATAGTCCATTATGTATCATCCCTTAGTATCTCCATATGCCTTTCTTCACTGCCAAACGAATGAAAATATGTTGGAGGGTAGGTTTTTGGGTGGTTTATTTTTGTGACCCGAATACATCAGTAAAGCAGGAAACTGAAATTTCTTCTTTAATCTGAGATCAGTATAGAACCTGTAAGACTGAGCAAGAGAAACCACAATAGTGGTCCCTCTGATTCATGCAGCTCTTACCCTCTGAAAATAGAGCTTTCCTTAGGAAAGGTCAAAGCAGTCGAGCGTTTTAAAATACTTCCTGTAAACTAAGATAGCCTCACAGAGTATTTTTTTTAAAAAACAGAGACAGAAGGAAATCGAAAGAGGAAGATCCCATAGTCGGGAGTGAGGCTAATAGTAACCTCAGGTATTTGGATAGTGGAGTCAGGTAGGTAGGTAGCAGGGCGCCTCCACCCATGAGGAGGATGGTAGGGGGGATAAGGTAGGCACGTGTCTGTGAGGAGAATTTTTCCAACTGTCCTTCGTGGACGGACACCACAGGTACTATGTAATCTAAGCTCCAGAAAGTCACACAACCCTCTCATTGTCATAAGGCCTTTGGTCATCCTGACAGGATGGCTCTTGCTCACCCCTAGTGTAACCAGCGTGGAAATGAAGATGGTAGAAACAGGCTCGATCTCTTATTTTAACGCCTGGTTGCTACAGCTTGTCCGACTTTTCGTGTTCGTTCTTCAATATAGAGAGGTGTTTTAAATGGCTTTACATTAGCGTTGAGGTTTTCTCACTTTGCTGCCTCGACCCCGCCCTTTCCAGATCTGAACGAGTGTGGCCTGAAGCCGCGGCCTTGCAAGCACAGGTGCATGAACACTCATGGCAGCTACAAGTGCTACTGTCTCAACGGATTTATGCTCATGCCGGACGGGTCCTGCTCAAGTATGTCAAGAGCCTTAACTGTTTTATAAGTACTCTGGCTTGGTCTCACGTTGCGCTCTGACAGGGTGTGTGAAAATAGCCTCCCAGGCCCTCCTAACCGGGATGCGAGCATGTATTTATGTGTGTGCCTCAGGAATGGAAAGTCAACGTAAAAGTTGCCCATTGGACATGTCTAGCGTTATTTTGCCACGGGTGCGGGTGTTAAATTGATTTGGAAGTGGTATTTCAGAATCGTAAAACTAAGTGTATTTTCTAGTGTTTTTCCCAACACATTTTTGCCTGTCTTCTGTCTGGGCAAAGAATTGTTCCAGCTAGAAAAAGAGCCTTAGTGCCTATGTGAGGCCTGTGTTGCTGTTCACAAGCATGGACGCTAAACCGTTAGTCGGTAGAGAAGCCATCGAGTCTGTTGACTGAGCGTGAACCACTCATAAGTACCTTCTCACTCACTTTTACAGTTCTGACTTTCTAATCGTCTAAAGACTAAGATAGCACTTTTCTTAAAAACAAAATCTACATCAACTGAAACAATAAGTGATTCCAATAACATTAGAGTTCATGTGTCTTTGTGAGAAGGAAATGTATCGTGTTGTCCTACTGTCATTTCGATGTGTTTATAAGATGGACAATGCCCTGAAATTTTCTGTAGGCTGAACGTTGGATTGAGGTTGTGTTTCCATGATCTATGACAGTGGAGAACTTGCGTGTTATTTTTACTGACTTATCTGTTAAGGTAGTTATCAATTAGTTAATTATCAGTTATCTCTAACTGGGTTGTATTTTATTAAAAAGTTCAGTTAATCAGTATTGCATATTTAACATGGAACCTTTAGAATTAGGTGAGTTCATGTTTAAGACCATGTGGCAGTGATGTTAGAATTCTCTAACGTTGTACGACCCGGTAAGAAGTCTACTACTGTCCCTAGAAAAATTTAGTGGGAGATTGGGAAAGTTAATTGGATGTTTTAGTGAAGACCGGCATTTAGCTTGAATAATCCAGAAAATTACCTCAATCCTCCACTTTCCTTGGCCCTGGAAAAATTTCCAGAAAATCTATGTGAGATTAAGTTTTATATTTGTCTTTTCATTTTTCAAATGCATTAAAGATCTTCCTCAGATGAGGAATAATGACTGTCGGATAATTGAGGCCTTTTTGTCTTCATTGTTGATTTAGTGTCAAGTAAAAAAAAATAAAAGACCAGCTATTTCAGTTACAGAATTTGCCCTTTGCCTCTCTGAGTGAGCCACTCACACTCTTTCCAGGTGCCCTGACGTGCTCCATGGCAAACTGTCAGTATGGCTGTGATGTTGTCAAAGGACAGATAAGGTGCCAGTGCCCCTCTCCCGGCCTACAGCTGGCGCCTGATGGGAGGACCTGTGTGGGTGAGTTGTAAAATCAAGCATCTCTGTCAGCGGCCCCTGCAGGATAAAAGGAGAACGTGAAAGGTGATGGGAATAAGGAAAAGAGGCCGTTACCTACGTCAGGCAGTTGGCTGTCCTTAGAAGACAGTCCATGTGTCTGTGAATGGATAATGGAAACCTTGTTTCCCTAAACACGAGGGACAGGAGGAAGCTTCGGGCAGAGGAAACCAGATGTGCAAAGGCTCTGAGGTTTAAAAGAGCACCGTGTTCAGGGAATGCAGAAGAGCTCAGTATTTCTAGAACGTTAAGAAGCCGTGAGCGGTGAAGCTGGGCAGGTAGGCAGGGCTAGACTGTACATTCTGAACGAAAGGGTTAGACGTTTTCCCTGTAAATTGGAAAGACCGCACAGGATTGTGGTCAGCAGTCTGGGCTTTTTTTTTTTTTTTTAAAGATTTTATTTATTTATTTGACAGAGATAGAGACAGCCAGCGAGAGAGGGAACACAGCAGGGGGAGTGGGAGAGGAAGAAGCAGGCTCATAGCGGAGGAGCCTGATGTGGGCTCGATCCCATAACGCCGGGATCACGCCCTGAGCCGAAGGCAGACGCTTAACCGCTGTGCCACCCAGGCGCCCCTGGGCTTTGATTTCAAACCAGCACTGCCGTGTGCTTGATATGTAACCTTGGGCAAGACTTCCCTCCTTTGAGCCTGAGTCTCGTCATCTTTAACACGGGCGCAGTGCCACATAGAGCCGCTGTAAGGACTGAATGGAATTACGTATGCAAAGAGCTGAGCACAGTACCTAGCATGTAGCGTGTACTCCACAAACAGGTAGTAGAGATTCGAGCGAGGTTTATTTAGTACTTCCTGTATTTTGGGCACTGTGCCAAACGCTAGGCTATATAGTAGTGGACAGAGAGACAAGATTTTGATCCTCACAAAGCTGACTGTCTGATAGGGAGCACAGAAAAGAAACAAATACCCAGTAAAATTACAAACAATATTAAATGTTAATATGAGGTATGAAGAGGAAAACAAAGGGTCTATTTTAGAAAGTAATGGTCAAGGAAAGCCCTTCGGTCAGACCTGGCCCACTGGCCGTGTGAAGAGTCACCAAGCAGGCGGACACGGCGCAGGGCACTGCCGTGAGAGACAGGGCTGGCCTGCGTGAGGCTTAGAAAGAGAGCAGGCTCCGTGGCTTCCCTGCGGAGGGAGTCCAAGGGGTGGGGGCTTGACACCTGAGCAGGGGGTACGTAAGGACTACATAGTTAGTGCGGGACGGTCACGGACAGCATGACGAATGAGGATTTAATTTAACAAGCAAGTAGAACAGTTGAGTTTTAATACTCCAATCTTAGGTTTCAGTAAAACATTTGGACAGTTGAGTGGGAATGCTCTGGAGGGAGTAAGATGAACGGGGAAAAGACCAGTTCGGAGGCTCCGGTCACAGTCTAACCTGGGAGGTGGTAGCTAGGGTAGTGGCCGTGGGTGAAGGGCAGGCTGGGCCTGGTTAACTGGGCCTGATGATTTCGGGTTATGGGAAATAGGGTAGTTAAGGGTGCCTTATGTTTCCGGTCGGGGCAACTAGTGGATACAGGTGCCGTCTGCGCAGAGAGATGGAGCAGGCCCAGGATGGCTCTGCTTGGGAGGATGGTCGGAATTTGGAGATGTGGAATTTATGTTGCCTGTCAGGACAACCAGCTGGATAACGTTTGTGATGAGCCTGCCCTGCCAGGCAGCCACTTGCCGACGTTTATTCTAAAATCCATTCCATCCGAACGAGCTGCGGCTTCTAAGACACGGTTGATTTGTTTCTAGATGTGGATGAATGTGCTACCGGAAGAGTCTCCTGCCCTCCATTTCGGCAGTGTGTCAACACTTTTGGGAGTTACATCTGCAAGTGTCATAAAGGCTTCGACCTCACGCACATCGCGGGCAAATACCAGTGTCACGGTACCGAACCTCAGCCATCACTTTGTTCTGTCTCTTCCTGGGATGTGGAAGCTCTCTCCCCCGCGGTGGTGACGGGAGTCAGAGGCAGGGGAGGGTGCTGGCGTTACGTTACACAGAAGCCCCGTGCAACCATTTGGTGGTTCTGGATGCACGGGTCTTTGTCTCTTCCGTTTATCTGCTGGTTTTATGTGGACCTTACAAAAAAATTTTTTTTTTCGAAACTATATTTTTGATGCCATCATACTTCTCTCCCGAATAAACGTCTTCTTTTCCCACTTCCTGATGCAGACATAGATGAATGCTCCCTCGGTCAGTATCAGTGCAGCCGCTTCGCTCGATGTTACAACGTACACGGGTCCTACAAGTGTAAATGTAAAGATGGATACAAGGGTGACGGACTGAATTGTGTGTGTGAGTAATGGCGCCCCCAGCTTTGACTAATAGCAGGAAGTACGGGATTCCATGAAGCCCGGTACTGGGGAGATGAAGAACAGGGTTAATTATCCAAAAAGTATACTTTTTGTAGCTAATAACGTTAGTCTGTATTTTCAGCAAACAGGCAAGTCACTTGCTCAGTATTTTTAAAAAATTAAAGGCTCAGTAATACATTCTAATCTTAAAAGCATTCAATTCCTTTGCTAAAATCTCTCAATAGCTTCCCTTTGGCTGGCAAGAAATGATGGAGCTCTCCCTGAGAATTTGATTTTGTTATAATCAGAAATGAATGTTTGTCATTAACATTACATTATGACAGAGGGAAAATCTGAATATATACTACTTTTTTTGTTCCTCTGTTTTATGTTTCCTAAGTCTACTATTAAAAAATCATTCCAATATTTATTTTCTCTAAATTTAGGACAGTTTTGCTTTTTAAATCCTTAAAAGCTCTGTTTGGAGTATGGCTATGTTAGTAGATAAACATGAAAAAAATAACCTCCAAGATGAAAGTTTTACAAATTAAAGGCCATAATTTAGCATACATTTCATATGACCATAGATAATTTTTAAAGTTTTGGAGTAAAATATTTACTGAAAATCATAAGACTTAAAATCATGGGAATTAAAGGATTTTTGAAGGGTCATGTAGTCATACTCCAGGCCTGGAATATGTCATTCCAGGAAGATTAAATATTAATTCCTTTTGGTGAAGATAATCACAGAAAAAGAGTCCACAGATCATCACGGTGACCTCTGAAGTTTTTTTTTTTTTTTTTAAGCAGTTGAATAAATTAGTTAAGGGGGAACGCAAACAAGCTTAAAAAATATACAGAACAATTAGGGGCGCCTGGGTGGCACAGTCGATTAAGTGTCCAGCTCTTGGTTTCTGCTCAGGTCATGATCTTGGGGTCGTGAGATCGAGCCCCGTTTCTGACTCCATGCTCAGCATAGAGTTTGCTTGGGATTCTCTCTCCGTCTCCCTCTCCCTTTGCTCCCCCTGCTCATGCTCTCTTATTCTCTCTCTCAAATAAATAAGATCTTTAAAAAACATATATGGAACATTGAATGAATATATTTTGCATGAGTTGAATTTATATAGAATATGGAAGAGAAAAGTATTAGTCTTTAGATTATTCAAAACATGATTGTATAATATATGTGTGCCCTAGGGACACTTAACATAGATTCTGAACAAACATTTCTCATATTTTAAAAACCTTAGAATGTTTCTGCATTTTAAACATCTCAAGGATTGTTGTCTATTTCCATTTTACAAGTACTTGAAATTCTTTGTGTTGTAAATAATACATGTCCATTACAGAAATACCAATATAATGTTTGCACATATCCACAGGATGGAGATGTGTGTGTGAATATATATCTGCGTATCATATAACTACACACGCATGGTCCTTATTTGGAAAGCAGCATGACACAGTAGGGGATATTCTAAATGTGAAAAGTAAGCCTAGTTGGCATGAGATATTCTAACGTTTTTCACAATTTGATTCCACAACCAAACTTTTAGAGAGAGAGAGGGTTACACACTAATTTAAATCTTTTGACTCTTTCAGATATTCCAAAAGTTATGATTGAACCTTCAGGTCCAATTCACATACCAAAGGGAAATGGTACCATTTCAAAGGGTGATGGAGGACACAGTAACTGGATTCCTGATGTTGGAAGTACTAGGTGGCCTCTGAAGACACCGTATATTCCTCCTATTATTACCAGCAGGCCCACTTCGAAGCCAACAATAAGACCTGCACCAAGGCCAACAGCAGAGCCGACCCCACCCCCGTTCACAGATCTTGGAGCATCTCCACCAGCAACAAGCCCAGAAAGCCCAAGCACCAGCCTGACCCCTGTAACACCTGTTGCCACTACGTCTCCAAGATGGATTACCGTTGACAACAGGATACAGACAGATCCTCAGAAACCCAGAGGAGACGTGTTCAGTAAGTCTTAGCTACGTTAGCACATGTTTTGGAGTGGTTTTTCTTCCAGTTGTGTTGAGCTATAATTGGCGTACAGCACCGCATGGGTTTAAGCACAGTGTACATGGTAGCACAGTGATCTGACCTACATAGATCGGGAAATACTGACCACGGTAAGTTAACGTCCATCATCTCATATACGTACAAAAGAAACAAGAACAGAATTTTTCTGTGATAAGAAGTCTTTGGATTTACTCTCATGATAACTTTCATACAAGTCCTACAGTAGTGTCAACTGTGGTCATAACATTGTACATTATATCCCTAGTACTTACGGAGCTTATAATTGGAGTTTTGTGCCTTTTGACTACTTTCCTCTAGTTCTCCCTCCCCCACACACCACCCTTGGCAATCACAAATCTGACCACTTTCTGTAAGTGTTTTTTTTTAAGATTTTACATATAATATGTGAGATTATATAGTATTTGTCTTTCTTTATCTGACCTACTTCCCTTAGTGTATCCACACTGTCTCAGATGGCAGGATTTTCTCATTTTTTTAACGGCTGAACTGTGTATCTGTCCCATTGTGTATTGATACCATACCTTCTTTATCCACTCACCCATTGATGGAGACTTAGGTTGTTTCCATGCTGTGGCTATTGTGAATAATGCTGCAGTGACCATAGGAGTGGAGATATCTCTTTGACATATTTTCATTTTCTTTGGATAAATACCCATAAGTGGAATTGCTGGATCACGTGGCAATTCTAGTTTTAATTTTAGGGGGAACCTCCATACTGTTTTCCATGGTGGCTGCACTAATTCATGTTCCCCCCAACAGTGCACCAGGGTTCTCTTTTCACCACCTCCTTGCCAGCATTTGTTATCTCTTGTCTTTTTGATAATGGCCATTCTAACAGGCACGAAGTGGTATCTCACTGTGGCTTTATTTCCCTAATAATTAGTGATGTTGAGCCTCTTTTCATGTGTCTGTTGCCCATCTGTGTGTCCACTTTAGAAAGATGTCTATTCAGGTCCTCTGCCCATTTTTAATCAGATTAGTTGGGTTTTTTGCTATTGAGTTGTAGGGAGTTCCCTGTGTATTTTAGATATTAGCCCCATATCAGATATATTGTTTTCAAATATTTTTCTCCATTCCATAGGTTGTCTTTTCATTTGGTTGATGGTTTCTTTTGCCATGCAGAAGATTTCTGGTTTGTTGCAGTCCCACTTGTTTTTATTTTATTGCTTGTGCTTTACGTGTATTATCCAAAAATTCATTGCCAAGTCCCATGTCAAGGAGTTTTTTCCTATATTTTCTTCTAGGAGTTTCATGGTTTCAGGTCCTGTGGTCAAGTCTTTAATCAAATTTGAGTTAATATGTTTATGTTATATAAGATAAGGGTCTACTTTCATTCTTTCGCATGTGAATATCCAGTTATTCCAGAACCATTTATTGAAAAGACTGTCTTTTCTCCATTGAGTATTCTTGGCTGCCATGTCAAATATCAGTTGATCATTGATTAGTTGACCATTGCACTATTGATTTTGTTCCATTGGTCTGTGAATCTGTTTTTATGCCAATACCATACCGTTTTGATGACTATAGCTTTACAGTATAGCTTGAAATCAGGAAGCATGATGCTTCTTGCTTTGTTCTTTCCCAGGATTATTTTGGCTACTCAGGGCCTTTTGCATTGGCACGTTTTTAATAAGCTCTTTACGATGACATTGCAATCATAGGTCATGCCTTGAATATGAATGTAACATAAAAAGAATTAGCTGTACAAAGTACAAGTCAAATGTCTTTATTGTTAAATATTATAAATAACTGTATAAAAGGCAGTCAACTGGACAGATTACAATGTATGTAGAAATGGAAGGAATATCACAAAGTCATATGGTAGATCTCATTTCCTGTCCAGTGTGAAAATTCTCGTAACATATTTAGATTTATTCAAAAACTCTCAGAGATGGGGAACCTAACTATATCACATCCCATTTAACTTTTAATCTAATTGTTCATTTAATCAGTAAACACTTTTGAGTATGTTTTAGAATTTCAGGCCCTGTATTAGGCATTGGATTTACAAAGATAAAGCAGATAAGGTATAATCTGGTGGGTACGATGGTGCCCAGAAGATAACTGGGATACCGTGTTAACGGGAGAGACTAGAGACCTAATCAGTCTCTGGGCAGGAAGTATGGGGTGGGCGGGGCACAGAGCAAGAGGAAAGGCAGGTACTGTAGTTCAGGGACAGCACACCAAAGGCACAGAGGTAGGAAGCCGTTCGCACATATGCAGTAACCTGCCTGTAAACTGGAGGGTTGAGGAGAAACCCAGACAGCTGTCCCTTGTGCTCGCTGTGCCCTGGGGGTTGGCTGTAGAGGATTGGAGCTAGATCAGATCAGATACTCCCAGGTTTTCAGTGGGTGTGTGGTAAAGGATGGCATCACCCACAGAGATAGAGGTTAGAGGTAAAGCAGCAAGTTTTGAAGGAGGAAGAGGTTGTTCCCTTATTACTAGACCAAAATGTATAATTTTACAACTTGCAAACACTCCCTGTATTTATCTGTCACGTGTCACCGTGCTTACTGCTAGCCACCTTCTGCATTCCCTCCTCCTGTCCCCACTTCCCCTGCTCCCACTCCTCCCCGACGGAACCAGATTTTGCCCCCTTAGAACACTTGAGCAAAAAAAAATTTTTTTTAACCATAAGAAAAGAACACCGACATTTGTGATTTTTTAAAAGAGAAAATGCTTCTTTTTGCTTATATGTAACTCTCAAATTTCGCTTCTAGGTCCTTGTCCATTTAAAGAGAGATTGAAATGCTCTAATTCTGATATAGTTGTAATTGTGTATGTTTTAGGCAATAAATGTAATTTTTAGAGGAATCTAATGGTAGATCCAGTAATGTGTTTTACATGCCCATGTTTTATTTGAAAATGATATTTTTGTAAGCTTTCTTCTCTTTGCCTTTCTCCTGCCCTCCCTTCCTTTCCTTTGTTCTCTGTCTCTGCAATGTCTTCTTACTCCTCTGCTATGTTTTGTTTTCATCTCTTTGTGATCATACAGTGGGATGTTTATTCATGGGTGCTGAAGTAAGGATACTGCTTATATTCTTCTGTTGCCTTAAGATAGGATCATAAAAACTTGGCAATTTAATATAAAAACAGTGTAACATAGATATCAACATCTGAGTCTTTTAATATTTTCTCTTTTTAAAAAGTGTATCTTTCTTGGGGTGTCTGGGTGGCTCAGTTGGTTCAGCGTCCAGCTCCGGATTTTGGCTCAGGTCATGATCTCAGTGTCGTGAAATGGAGCCCCGGGTCAGGCTCCACGCTGGGTGTGGAGTCTGCTTGGGATTCTCTCTCCCTCTCCCTCTGCCACTCCCCACTCGCTGGCATTCAGTCTCTCTGTAAAAAAAAAAAAAAGTATGTCTTTCTCTCCATTATTCCTCCCTACATCAACTCCATCAACACACATATGAATTAAAAGTAACATGAAAGTTCACCAGTAGAATTCAGGAGGATAAGATTGGGGAAACGTGGAGTTTTGACGATGTTTGAGAGCACTCGTTCTAAGAGAGTGTGATCTTAAAGACATGCCCTGGGAAAGAATTCCCTTGATCGGATGCCAAGGTGGCCTCGTGCCACAGAGCGCAGTCCTGCCTCTGGACTCTACTGCCCCAGTCCGATTCCACTCCTGTTCATCTCCAGCTACAGCACTGGTGAACGTTAGTGTGGACAAGGGCATTTGACACTTCTTAAATTACTGTCTTGTGATTATAGCTTGTTTTCTGAATAAGGGGAGGGTTCTAAGTTTTTTTTTTTTTTTAAAGGATTGAAATTGTTTTAATGAATAGTCTTTTTATACCAAAAATAATAAATTAGAGTATATAATGGGAAAAAATCCATTTGTGTTAGAAACAACCTACACACACACACACACCAACCTCTAAGTATAATCTTAACAAGTAATGTATACGATTAATCTGGAAAATAATTAACTACAAATCTGTAATTAATTAATGAAATTAATCACCCCAAAAGGAAACCTTGTGTCCTTTAAACATTTGCTCCCCATTCCTCCTTTCTTCTAGCCCCCCGGAAATCACCAATCCACTTTTTATCTTTATGGATTTACTTATTCTGGATATTTCATATGAATGGAATCATATAATATGTAGCCTTTTGTGTCTGACTTCTTTCACTTAGCATGTTTTCAAGGTTCATCCATGTTGTACATGTGCAGCATTCATTAATTTTTATGGCCGAATCACACCCCATTGTCTGTATACGCCACAATTTGTTTATCCATCATCTGTTGATGGACATTTAGACTGTTTCTCCCTTTTAGCTCGTGTGACTAGTGCTGCTTTGAACTTGTGTGCACATGTATTTGTTTTGAGTACCTGTTTGCAATCCTCCGAGGTATATACCTAGGAATAGAATTGCTGGGTTATAAGGTAATCATATACTTAACTTTTTGAGAAACCACCAAACTGTTTTTCATAGCTGCTGAATCAGGACAACCAACTAGTGTTTATTCACTGTGAAAGCAGAAAGGAAACTTAGCACTAATTTATTTCAACACTATTTTCATCGCTTCTGGCAAAATAATTTCTTAAGCCATCCTTATTCTCCACGGGTCTGAGACTAGAATTTGGCTCTCCTCATTTCATGGATGTTCAGGTGATGTTAGTGACGGCCACTGCCGGGAAGTCTCCGGACAGCCCTATACTTCAGTTGGATTTTCTTTACATTGAAAAATACATGTTTGTGTAGCGGGAGAGGTTGTGAAACAGAGCTTTTCTTTATAATGTGTGTGTATGTGTGTAGTTATGTATTGTCCCCCCGAGGAGGACTGAAGATATTTTAGGAAATCAAGGAAAGGAAATCAAGGAAATCAAGGAAAAGGACATCAAGGGAGAAAATGATAACACAAATACATCTCTAACCCAGACTTCTCCCCAAATGCTAGACTTGGATATCCACCTGCCTGTTTGACCTTTCCAGTTAGATGGAAGTATGTGTGTCAGACTCCGCAAGTCTAATTGTTTCTGATTGTCGGCCCAAACACATTCTGCCCACAGCCTTTCCCACCCCAGGAGACGGCACCTCTGTCCTACCAGTTGCTAAGGCCAAAGAAAGAACTCCGAGTCCTCGTAAATTATTCCTTTTATACCCACATTCAATCTGTATGGAAATGCTGTTAGCCTTACCTTCCAATTCTGTCTCAAGCAGGAGTGCCTGTCGCCATCTCCGGTGCTGCCTCCCCGACCCAAGCCCTGCTTCCCGGGGAGCACAGGTCCAGATTCCTTTATCCAGATGAGCTGTGGAATACAGAATTTTCAGAGTTTAGAAAAGTGATAAGATACATATGTATACGGAAACAGATGCATGTTTCTACAGTGAAAGATAGGATATTTACCCTAATTTGGCTGAGTGACAGAAATAGCTTTCAGATTCCAGCATTCTGAGTGCGGAACCGTGGACCTGCACCACAGGAGCCCTTGGCAGGTCTCCCTGCCTCCACGCTGGCCCTTCCACGGTCCCCTCTCACCCCAGGGACTAGAGGGGTCTTTTAGAACAGAAAGGAGATGTCAGTGTGGAAAGCTGTGCGTCAGCAGGCGCTTGGCTCCAGGGGAAGGTAACCCCTCCCGGTGTCTCACGGAGTCCTACGGGATCTCATCTCCTTACACTCTGCCCTCATTGACTCCTCCCCAGCCTCCTCAGGATCCTCAGACTTCTCCTGTATTAGGACTTCTGCTCCAACCGTTCCCTCTCCCTGGGACACTCTTCCCCCAGCTCTCAGCTTGGCTCACTCTCACTTCTTTGCACAAATGTCAGCTCACCAGGGAGACTGCCCTGACACCCGTGTGCAACACCGTGATCCCTGCCAACCAACACCAGCACACCTTGCTCCTGCTTTTCTCTTTTTAATACAATTTATCACCTTCTAATGTACTGTATTATTTACTTACTTATTGTGTCTGTTGGTGGATCTCCCTACTAGAATACAAATTTTTTGAGGACAGGGATCTTTGTTTTGTTCATTGGTGTGTCTCAGGAACCTAGAATAATGCCTGGCATGTCGTAATTGGCCCTTGCACATTATTTGTGCAACAAAGGAATGAATAGATCACTCATAGCATTTTAAAATAATTATCATCATGTAATCGAATTTTCCATACAAAAGCTAGTTTGCTATAATGACACATTTAATCTGTATTTAAGAATTAAAAACTATTCTGATTGTTCCTTATTTTTTTACTGTGGTGCTTCCACCATTTTCGCCTCTCTTTCTTACACCCCTCCTCCTTTCTTTTTAGAGATTGGTGTTCTATTCAGTGGATTATTAAATCTGAAAATGTGATGATAATAAGAAGGCAAATGACGTCAGTGTAGATGTAATGTCTCAGAATATGTATTTCCTAGCTTCTGAGACTGGCCCAAATATTTTTTCCATTATACTTTTATTATTTGAAAGTTTGCCTATATGAAGGTATGCACGTTTTTTAATATGAAAAAGATTGAAGAAACAGCCCCTTAAAACATTTCTTGTAGGTGTAAACAAAATATCATTGAAGCTGGAATTTTCGTCCTTTTACTGCTACAAATGAAAGGGGTTCAAAACAAACAAACAAAAAATTAAACTTCAAATAAGCGATCCAGATGTAATGATAATACAGCCTTTTCTCATTTTAATTTGGGGCCTAAAAATTTTCATCTAAACCAACATCAATTAATTACCCAAGTGTGATGTCCTTACAGGGTTTTAAAGAAATCATCCCAGCTATATCCCAAATCTCTATGGGTGACTAAAGTCCTTTACGATAACCCATATTACTGTAAGGATAGTCTTTCTCATATTTGATCTAAGTTCTTGAAATTATAGTTTCACCAGTGCAGCGTCGTCAGGTGATTGTGGCTGATGGACACAGCTGGTCAGTGTCTCCAGACCCTACACTCCATGTAGTCAAAGAACACTCTCTGGAAATTACTCAACTGTCTCTTGTTTGGGCTCAGTAATTTGTTTCATAAACCTTTTCTTAGAAAGACTGTTTTTCAAAGAAAGAAAGACTGTTTTTCAACCCACTTAGCAATCTTTTTGGGTTGCCCTTTGAACATCATTCATTTTTCAAATCTGTCTCAAATGATGGGGTCCAAAGATATGTAACAGTCACATCTGACCCAATATTGAGTATAAGCGGAATTTCTTTAAACATGTTTTTCTAATCTATATCATTTCCCTCTGTTGCCAAGTATATTATATTGTGGGCACCCATTAATTGTGGGCATCCATTAATTGTGGGCAGCCATTAATTCCCAGATGTTCTTCCCTGAAACAGTCACACAATGGCTGGTACATAGTATGCATTCAAAAATATTTATTGAATAGAATGAAATAAAATGTTATGTTAGAATCAACTTTTTCTCAATCTAAGTTATTCTTCAAATACTTGAACTAGCCAAATTTTAACATGTTGATTCTAATAGTTTGTCCCCAAATGACGAAAGTTATTTCAGATTATGGTCTTTCTCTTATCCCGATACAGTTTAGCATAGTCATTGAAAACAAACATTCTCTAGAAAACTCTAATATATCTCTAAATTTTGAGCATGATGTA